>NW_021599136.1:0-406 GCF_001605985.2 Dendrobium catenatum
TCCTTTGGATCAATTTAAAATTTAGCACAAAGGCAAACACTAAATATTATATTAGGTATGTTAGCTATCCAATATAGGAGCGATCAATGTATTCCTTTGTATTTCTTTTGATTAAATGATTTTCCATTTAAGTCTTTACCTAATTGAACACTGGAGCTCATGGGAGTATTTATCAATTTGGCTTTATCCATTTAAAATTTCTTCAGGATGTTTTTAATGTATTTTGATTGATTAAGAAAAGTTTAACCATCCATTGGCTTTATGCTAAACCCCGAAAAGTAGAAAAATTCTCCCATCACACTGTTGGTGGAATTTTGAAAACGGGTTTTGAAAAATATTAATTTTCTTTGGGAATTAGAATTGAGGTTTAATCTTAATTCTAAAAGTCGAACCAGCTCGTTCGGAA
>NW_021599137.1:0-280 GCF_001605985.2 Dendrobium catenatum
AAGCTAAATCTTACAAAACACTCATATTAGTATGCATCTTGAGAGGTTTATATACTTTTAGATTTGACTTTATAGTTGAAATTTTGAATGCCATGTTTCTTTTAACGCAGTTTTCATTTAAATTTTTTTTTTGAAATGTTGACACAATTTCACTAGTCCTATAAGGTTATTCTTATGAATTTGTGATTCAAGAAATTAATAATACAGATTTATATCAATTTTAGTTTAATTTATAGAGATGATTATTTTAGAAATTTATTAGGAGTTTAAGCATAAGAAT
>NW_021599138.1:0-3230 GCF_001605985.2 Dendrobium catenatum
AAATATATGATGTAGTGGCATTCTTATTATAGTATCAATAACTCCAATTATTTTATTTTAATGAAAATAATGATATATTTTGTTATTAGGATGACAACTAATAGAATAATTGTCTTATAAATAATAACTCATGTCATTTGCAAATTAGATATTTAATTTATTCCTTCAAATAAATATATTTTATATTGAATAAACTCAAAATTATGAAATTGATAATATTGGGACTTATCTTCATTATTTGAATTTTTAAAGCAACCTTAGCCACTTGACATATGCAAAATTTTAGATCCCCATTAAAATATTTTTGCTTAACATATTTGAAGGGATGTAATCTAGTTGAAGGAATGCCTATGGTCTCTTAAACGCTCATGTCTTATTCTTTGGGATGTTTATGTAACATCATGTTAAGTACTCTTACATTTATCAAATAATTATTCAAATTACTTATGATGTGAATTGATTACCTCATCAATAATTATTTGAGCTTTTGCTCAATGGAGAAGACAAACATAAGAACAAACTATCTCTTGCAACAGTGAATAATAGAATGGTTCAAGGTGGAGATATATATAAGAAAAATACCTTATTGTAACTTAGGATTGAATATTAGAATGAACATATGAAAGGAATCATTAAAATTACTCTTTATGTGTGTCTCCCTCATTTTGGTGAATCCCCAAAAGATAAGAAGAATCATTGATAATATTTCAAATGGTAATAAATTACTTAATAAAAAAGTCTACTGATATTGACAAATATGAGGGTATAGAGAAAGTACAATTGAGTCCATACTTAGCTCTTGAGTAGAATAAGGAAGACTTGGCAAAGGAGTGTATCAAAAACTCACTGGATATATGTGATGGTTTAGAAGTGATTGATATGCTTATATAGATAAGTAGACCCATCATAAGGATTTATGTGAAACTTAAACCCCACTGGCATAGCATGTTGGAGAATTGCATCAATTCACTACAGGAAAACACCTCATTTCCGACGTAATTTCTGGCGGAAATAAATTCGTCACAAATTCCGACGGATTTTTTTTGTCAAATTTCTGACACATTTTTTTTAACTGGTTTTCCGACGGATTTTTTCCAGCAACATTTCGGGCGGACTTTCCGACGGATTTCTGATGAAAATTAAAAAAAAATAAGTTATATTTTAATACTTATTAGCAAATTAAATTATAAAAATAACTTAAATTTATAATTTAATTATTTAATAAGAAAAATAAAATGATTTAAAATTAAAAAACTTAAATTTATAATAATTATTTATTTTGTTAAATAAGTAAAATAATTAATAATTTATTATTAAAATTAAATTAACTAATAATAATTATTATTAAATGAAATTAACTAATTTAAAATCATTGTAAAATTAAAAAATTTTTAATTGAAATAAAGATTAACTAACTAATTTAATTAAACAAATTTTATAAATTAAATTTAATAATTTAATAACTAATATAAAAGAATAATACTTTATCAGGTTATAAGGTAAATAAAAAAAAAGTCTATGTTTAAACAGACTGGTTACGGAATTAGATAACAGAATGGCGCGCGCGAAGCATATCTCGGAGTGGGCGAGGGTTCGACCCCCGTCAAATTCAATTCACGCGTGCGGAGCGCGGCGAGATTCAACGGGCGGCCTGCGCGGGCTCACTGCTGGCGACGAGCCGCTACTAGACCGGAAGCGGGAATTGGGTGCAGCGACGGGCTGGCTAGCGGGCGATTAGCTTTGGATTGTTTTTATTTGAATTTTCTTTACGTTTCCGCGGAAAAAAAAATCCGCCGTCAATTTTTTCCAGCAAAAACCGTCGGAAAACGTCGTAAATTTCTAGCGTATTTATTTTACACCGGAAAATCTTTAACGGCGCGCGCGTTAAACCGACAGAAATATTCCGCCAAGAAATGCTTCTTTTCCGACGGATTTTGGCCCAATTGTCGGCAAATGTCCTGCCGGAAAATGACGTTTTTTCCATAGTTGATTATAGGTGAATATTTCGTAAAAGCCTAATAAGAGATAGTTGATTGCACAAATACCAAGTGTATTTATCCGAGATAGGCTCAAAAGTTCATCTTTTATGACATCACAAGGGGCATAAATAAAGTAAGGTTAGTTTAAGTCCGCCAAAGTTATTAGATGATTATGGGTTGCCTGAGCAACATATGAATGATGGATAGAATTGGCAATGTCTTGTGGATCTTGATGAGGATATGGTGAAAGAGGAACTAAAGTATGATGATAAAGGTGTTTACCTTGATTTTACCAAACTCCCGGGCATAGTGGACTGAGTTGACCAAGTCAACCTTTGACTTGGTCAACCCAAGTCTTAATGGGTCAAAACTGACCCATTAAGCCCATTAAGGGCCCAAATCCAATTCAAACCCTTTCATGGCCCAAAATCTCATCCCCTTTGGCTCTCTTGACTGATTTGACCAAGTCAAAGCTTGACTTGGTCAAATCAAGTCTTAAATAGGTCATAAACACCTATTTGGGAGAAATTAAGAGCCCATTGAATGCAATTAAAGCCTCCCTTCATTTTGAAATTCAAACCATGGCCTAATTAGCATGGTTTCCCTCCTAGTTAATCAGAGATCGAATCCCAACCGTCCACCTTAGGTCTAAGGGCTTTAAATATTAAAAATTTTGTCTAATTTAGGATCTTTTTGCTCTGAGATCTTTTGAGAGCCCTCTCACGACCTCCCTTCCTCTTTCCCTACCAAATCCCGACTTCCGAAGCTCGCCGGCGACGTGATTCCGGCGAACCCGAGGTATTTTCCATTCCAAGACAAATCTCGCTCGATCGAAGAAGATTCGGAGCTCAATGTAAACTAGAAAAATACTCCTGCAGCTTCCACGAGTCCAACGAGCCCAAGAACGCAAAAATCCGACCGTTAGATCTTTCAAAAAACCCTTAGAATAGATCACATAGCTTCGGGTTAAATAGCTTTTCAAAAAACTGATTATTTTCCAAACAGATTTTCCCCCATGATTTATGTTCATGTATAGGACTTGTGTTTAAAATTTCGCAAAGTTTCGTTGAGTATCGAGTGAGAATGAAGCGAAATACTATTCTAGGGTTTCGATTTTTTTTTTTTTTAGGGTTTCAGTTTAATCTAGGGTTTCGGTTTAATCTATTTGAACTAGGTGAAATACTGACCGTTGATCTTCAGATCGGACGGCTCTAAATCCACGCCTACGTGGATAAGTGAGTGGCGCCTTGA
>NW_021599139.1:0-345 GCF_001605985.2 Dendrobium catenatum
TAAGACCATCGATTCAATATTTACACATAACATTCACTCTCCAAACACACTCAAAATCCCACTCGATTCTCCAACTCATGCCTCAAGATTATCTATTAACAAGGCTATGTATCATCCACGAATAAATTTGGATCCAACAACTTTGTGTAGAGAGAAAGAGAGAATGAGATTATTTTTAACAAATACAAGTTAAGTGAAGTAATAATTTTTAGGCGATTAAGGTTTCGTTTGGGATAATTTTTTATTGTTTTTAAAAATATTTTTGTAGTACAAAAAATTTCAATTCAAGAAATTTATATACTAAAAAATTGTATTTAGGGGTGTCAATTTTGGGTCACGGGTCGA
>NW_021599140.1:0-347 GCF_001605985.2 Dendrobium catenatum
AGAGAAATGTAACTACAATGCAATATTCAAGACTAGAAAAATGAATGGAATTGGATTTTAAATTTAAGATTGAAAATTAATCAAGGCCTCGCTTGAGTTGGGTTTTTTTACTTCTTCTTAAAGCAGTTTTTTAGTACAAAAAAATAAAAATTTTGTACTAGAAATTAAGTTGTTTTAAGAAGTAACAATAAAGGTGCTCCAAACGAAGCCTAAATTTGGCTTATAGATTTAGGATTTGAAATGATTGATATTAGCCTATTCCACATAATTTCACCTAATTTTTAAAGAGAAGATATATGTATCCCTTTGGGTTGTGAAACTAAAAGATTATAGTATGGTTTAGGGAT
>NW_021599141.1:0-238 GCF_001605985.2 Dendrobium catenatum
ATTTTAGATCTACTCAAACAAAAGCTTTTATACTCTAGGTTTCACCTCCATAATTTAAGTTTACCTTCAATTCCCTCTCTACTCTTATCAACTGGAAGAATATCATTAGCAAAAAGCATACACCATAGTAAAACCTCTTACAAATGTCCAGTGAGAATATCCATAATTAAAGAAAAAAGATATGGGCTTAAGGCTGATCCTTGATGTAATCCAATTGAAATAGGAAAATACTCTGTCA
>NW_021599142.1:0-317 GCF_001605985.2 Dendrobium catenatum
CTGTTTGGACTACGCTGGAACGACGCCTTCAACCTACCAATAGGTCTCGTGTAATACAGCTCAAAAATGAGCTTCATCAAATTCAGATGAAAGATCGGTCGATGCAACAGTACCTTGATCAAATCAAGACTCTTGTGGACAACATCGCAGCAGCCGGCTCTAATGTTGATATAGAGGATATTGTTCTTTACATTTTAAATGGATTGCCATCGGTTTATAATCCGTTTAAAACTGCTATTCGTACCTCGCTGCAACCTATAAGTCTTGATGATTTGTACTCGTTACTTAGCAGCGAAGAAATCAATATTCATCATCAA
>NW_021599143.1:0-1190 GCF_001605985.2 Dendrobium catenatum
AATGACTATATTCTATCTAGTTATATTGCTGGATGAATTAATTGATAAGATTTTTGTGAATCTATCACATTGCTGGATAATTCAAGGGATGTATTTTTTGTAAATTTATCACATTGCTCGATGAATCAAGCGATGATATTTTTTAATTATGCAGTTATATATTCACATAATGACAATAATCTACGCAGCGAGTATAAAATTTTATTGAGTACATGGGAGTTTTCTCGACAACCCCCATTGTTTATTCTCTTTTGGAATAAAATTTGACTTCATGTGGTATGGGAACATAATGGATAAATTAATCTTGGTGGAAACAAAAAATATATATATATATCTATTATGACATGGGTTTAGATGTTTGCATTCATCACAGGCTGAAGTAAGTATTTTATGAAGTTTATGTAACATTATTTTGTTCATTGATATTCCTTTCTTATGAAATATTCAATTTCATTTGATGCATGCATATATTTCAAGTTACATGCTATTCAAAAGTATGAGTTCAATATATTAAATTGGATCTACTAGCAATCACTCACATAAAATTTGAATTTGCTGCAACTTGTAATGCATGACATTTGAAGCATATCAAGGCAAAAATCATGGACAAAGATTTTATTGTTTCCCCTGAAATAGGACCCAAGATGATTGCAACATATTCTTGTGGGTTGATGAAGCTAATCATTCGTCGTGGAACATAAATCATCCAAGAATAGTGACAATGGAGGAAATGACTTTAGAAAATTTTAAGTCAGTCAAATATGAAATGATAAAAATAAAGATATGTTTTTTTTCTTGGTTTTTTAGTATCAACATCAAGTTTCATCTTTTGTAAGTGATGAATGTTTTGATATGTTGGGTGGAGATTATTGAAAATGAACTTTCTCATTTATGTATTGCAAATGTAGGTAATCAACCATTTTGTTGTATACAGATAAGTGTGCCATGTTTATTTTCATTGCATGTCTTTATTTTTGTTTTAAATCAACCATTTTGCGTTATGCATATTAATTATTGTGTAAGCTTAAATCAATTCAAATATGCACTTTTACTTATGAGAGATTAATTCAATTCATTGCAATAGTTGACCTCTTCAAAATTGTTGGCAATAGGAAGTGGTTTCTAGTAATTTGCAATGGATGACTTTTACGAAGCCAGAATTTAAAATTAAAATGCAGAAAATAAAATAA
>NW_021599144.1:0-3706 GCF_001605985.2 Dendrobium catenatum
AATTGCGATTGAAACTAAAGAACAAGAAACTAAAGAAAAATAAGAACAAGAAAGCACAGCAGCTAAAACAAGAGAAAGAAAATTGAGTAGACTTTTCATAGCAAGTACAGAGATCATAACTGCTATAATATAGACTATGTACGGCCCGAGACATGAAAGCCAACCGGGCTTTTTCACATCATATACAAGACAGTGCTGCAGCTTTTTTTAATATCAAAATATAACTTAAAAACTTGATTTAAGTGATATTTGGGCCGTAAAAGATGTTCCGGCAGGAGCTTTTTCTTTTTGAAAAATTGTGCAGTTTTATTTTGGACATTGATACAGTTTTTTTTAAAAAAATTGAATTTTATCGTAAATGCTGCAGCATTTTTTGAAAAACGAATTTAGCTTATCAAAGATTGTTAACCGGCTCGAGCTCGTTTATAGTAGAACGAGCTCGAGTTCGGGCTAGTTTTTTGAGCCCGTCTCGAGCTTTGAGTATAAGCTCACTTTCCCACTAACGACCTGAGCTCGAGCTGAGCTCGATAGTGCCAAAATTCGACTCAACTCGACTCATTTACACTCCTAATTTCAACCCTTTTTAGCAACAGCATATCATTGGTATTTGTTATTCCCTTCATTCAATGTATGTAATTAGTAATAAACAGTTCCTATAAGTAATCTAGCTGTAAAAACACATAAAAAAAGTAATCTAGCTGTGTGATCAGTTGTACATGAAACTAAAAAAAATTTTACAAGACAGGCTTTGTTGAGTTGCAAATAAGTTTGTTGAATATCTTTATTATCATCAAAATATGTAATTCTAGCCAAGAATTGAATAATACTCAATATGGTAGTTCTAGTCCTGAAATGGGCAATAATAACGTAAACACAATTCAATAAACCATCCAAGCAAAAATCCAAAAGCAATGAGTAATATAAAAACCGCCGAATATCTAAGGATACAAAAGTACCACCCGAGCACCACCTCCAAGCCACCACCCAACATTGCCATCGAGCCTCTGCTAGTGGCCCAAGTACGTCACTACAACGATAGCCATCTAGTTGAGATCTTTTTATCATCATATGTTGAACTACAATCCTCCAACCACATTCATCCAACTGCAATCCTTCCTACAATCTTCGCCCAATTATGAACCACGAAGGAGTTGCACAGTACATGTAAAACTTCCTATTCATATTGCTCATATAAATCTAAATTTTGACATAAACCAGGTTTTGTAAAGCAAAATAGCAGAAACAAATCACCTAATGAAACTTAATAATAAGTTGAATTTGTTAGCCAAGCTATTATATCACCGCCATCTAGTTACACGTGGCATGCTCTCATTTGTGCACCAGTTTTATTTCATCTATATATACTCTTTGTATTATGTACAAATGCATGTATGAAATAGAAATTCTCTCTCTGTTCTGTCTCTTCTTCCATTGTCTTCCTTGATTCTTCAATCAAGATTTTATGGTATCAGAGCAGGTTCTTGTCTTAGCCATTTCTCATCTTTCTTTTTCGCCTATGCTTCCTCTGGTGTCTCCCGGCCCTGTAATGGCGTCCTCCTCCTCATCAACCACCACCCCCGTTGACGTTCGGCCCACCAACTCCACGACCTCAACGAGTCCCCCATCCCACCGCAACTCAAATTTCTCAAGAGCAGCATTAAAGGCATCATCTCCATTACCCTCACCGCTGAAAACTATCCTATGTGGCGCTCTCAGGTGTTCAAATTATTCAAAGCCAACGGGTTCACGGGCTTTCTTGACTGATCTTGCGTGTCCATCTCCGGCTGATTCATTGTCTTCCTCATCGCTCTCCATCCAAACATGGAACCTTCTTGATCAAAACCTCGCGCTGCGGCCCTATACTCGATCATCTCCCCGAGCATTTTACCCTACGTTCTCTCCCTTGAACATTGATCTAACATTTGGGACACCATCGCACGCCGCCTAGTCATCCACTCGTTCAAGAACAATCCAGCTCCGAAACGAACTTCACCTCATCTCTATGAACAACCAAAACATGTCGCAATATCTTCTTGCAATCGAATCATTAGTGGACGCTATTGCTGCGACCGGTTCCCCCCTTGATCCCGAAGAGGTCATTTTCTACACCCTTAACGGCCTTCCCCCTAAATACCAGTCGTTCAAAACTACGATCAGGACAAACCTTCAACCACTAAGCTTAGACGACCTCTACACGCTCCTCTGCAGTGAGGAGCTCAATTTTATTCAAGAAACCAACAAAGATCTTCAGAACCTGCATCTCACCAACCCCTCTACCGCTCTTGCCACCTACCGTGGCAGCAACTGCGGCCGCTACCCCACAAATCGCGGCCGCTCCTCTGGTCGCTACTCCCGCAACAAATCTGACAAGCCCTCAAATAGAGCCATCACCTGCTAGATCTGCTCAAAACCCAGTCACAATGCTCTTAAGTGCTGGCACCGGCATGACCCTGCTTACACCGAAGAATCCCAGAAAACTGCCCTTTTCACTCCTTCCGAATCAAACAACTCCAACATTTGGTTCCTTGACACCGGCGCAACCAGTCACCTCACCTCCGACTTGTATCAAATTCACGCGATCAAACCTTACAACAGAGCTCAACAAATCACTCTCGGTAATGGCAATCAAATACCGATTCAAAACTCTGGTAAAGGTATTCTTCCTACTCCCACAGGTAATCTTCATCTCCAACATCTTCTCCACGTTCCCAATCTCTCATTCAATCTCATATCCATTCATCGCCTCACTAAAGATAATCATTGCACTGTCAATTTCTCCGCTAACGGCTTTCAAATTCAGGACTCGATGACGGGTCGTGTGCTTCTTAAAGGTCCTTGTCTTGACGGCTTATACCTAATCCGCTCAGCTCTTCGCAAACCGAATCTTGCTCTCTTCTCGGCTCAAGAAATCTCCAACCTATGGCACAAACGTCTCGGTCACCCGTTGTCTACCATAAATCAATACTTGTACAAATACATTCCTTCTATAAGCAAAAACAAGCATATGCATTGTAATTCCTGTAATTTGGCCAAGAGCCAACGTTTACCTTTTGCTAGTTCTATAAACTGTAGCTCTCATCCGTTCGATTTAGTTCACTCTGATGTTAGGGAACCTGCCCTTGTTCCCTCTACCCAGAACTTCAAATATTACATTTCGTTTATCGACGACTACTCTAAATACTGCTGGGTCTATCCTCTTTCCAACAAATCTGATGTGTTTGCCAAATTTTTAGAATTCAATAATATGATCACCCGCCAATTTAATGCAAAGATTAAAACCTTCAGGTCTGACGACGGCGGTGAATTGATTAATCACAAATTTCAATCTCTCTTCAAACAATTAGGCATTCATCATCAGTACACCTGCGCCTATACTCCAGCCCAAAATGGCGTCGCCGAAAGGAAGCATCGGCATCTTCTTGAAACCATCCGCAGCCTCCTTATCAACGCCCACCTCCCGCATAACCTCTTGGTCGAAGCTCTTCTAGCCTCTGTTTATATGATCAATCGCATTCCCACTCGTACCCTCAATAATCTCATCATGTATCACGTTCTCTATCGCAAATCAGAAACTTACGATCATCTCAAAATTTTTGGCTGTCTGTGCTACCACTGGCTCAAACCATACAACAAATCTAAACTCTCTCCACTCTCTACACCCTACGTCTTCATCGGGTATGCGACGTCTCAAAAAGGCTATCGCTGT
>NW_021599145.1:0-351 GCF_001605985.2 Dendrobium catenatum
CAAAATCCCTAAACAACCCCTAATTCAAATTTTTCCTCCTAAACACAATTTAATTAAGTAGAGGGTCCCACTAGGGCTTCCGAAACAAAACCCTAGATCTCAAAATTCAGCAAATCTCAAGATCCCCTAGCCCCCAAAGGGCTAATTAAAGACAAATGAAACTTACAAAATCCCTAAACAACCCCTAATTCAAATTTTTCCTAAACACAATTTAATTAAGTAGAGGGCCCTACTTGGACAACGTATTACCCGTCCGCTGCAGGATGTGTCCGGGCTCACGGTTATACTTTCTTTCCCTAAATCATTTTCTCCTTCTCCCTTCACCGCAGGCCAAAATCCCCCACTTGCCAC
>NW_021599146.1:0-630 GCF_001605985.2 Dendrobium catenatum
CAACGTCTACATGCTTGATTTAAATAACATTGAATGCACTGCTTCATTTTGCTTAAAAAAAGTTATTTATAATTCATGGTTATGGCACCAGAGATTATGTCATCCAAGTATGAAAATCCTTAGGAAAGTGAGCCAAAAAGACCTAGTTAGAAGTGTTCCCCAAACTCAAGTTTTTAAAATACCACTTTTGTGATGCCTTCCAACTAGGAAATCAAGTCCACTCCACTTTTCTCCCCACTAAGAACATTAGCACCTCAAGACTTTTAGAAGTTCTTCACTTGGATTTGTTTTGACCCATTAGCACCGCCAGCTTGGGAGGGAAAGTCTATGGTTTGGTGATTATTGATGACTACTCAAGGTTCACTTGGACAAGATTTCTTTCACATAAATATGAGTCTTTTGAGGAGTTTAGAATATTTTCTACTTGGATTCAGAAAAAGCTAGGTTGTGAGATCTTGGCCATCCATATTGATTATGGGGGAGAGTTTGAGAATGAAAGATTTGGAGATTTTTCTGAGAAAAAGGGGATTAGCTATAACTTCTCATCTCCTAGGACCCCTCAGCATAATGAGATAGCTGAAAGGAAGAATCAAACCTTAGTGGAAGCTGCTAGAGCCATGCTTGCTGAGT
>NW_021599147.1:0-271 GCF_001605985.2 Dendrobium catenatum
GCTCGCCACAAAAGAACTTTGTGAATCCGTAAATCCTATTAAATCCGCCTAACAACGAAATCTAATAAATCCCAAATTTACACCGTAAATCCCGTCAAACACTTGGTTTTCTTAACTCTCATGAGCACGTTAACGAGTCAAATTCAAGCTAACTTGCGAGTCAACTTTGCTCACTTACACCCCTAATTATAGATTATAAACATATGTATATAAATATTGTTATAAAAAATTTGAAGGTTTTAATAAATATTGTTATTATGTATCATTTAAT
>NW_021599148.1:0-457 GCF_001605985.2 Dendrobium catenatum
GCAAGCTTATAGTCGAACTGAGCGTCTCGGAAATACGAGCTCAACGACACCAAATTCGACCCAATCCGAGCCCAAATGGGTCCGAATTATGGACCCGAAACGCTGTTGAAAGGTTCAAACCGCAATTTGAGTTACCAAACGGTCTCCGATTTTAACGAGCTTTACTCGAATCGAACGGCTCGACGAGACGAGTCCAACGAACCCAAGATCACAGAATTTCGACATCACTAAGGCCTTTAAATGTCCAATGAACGGTGCACGATCGTAGGATTCAATATCGACCGTCCATTTGACCACTCCCTATTCACCCCTGCTCTCACGCCTATTTACGGGCCATGCCACTCCAGAAAATCTATAAATAGAGCCCTCATTTCTCATGAGAGAGGGACTCAAGCAAGAAGAGAAGGAAGGGGAGAAGGAAGGAGCTCCTCCTCGACCACCGTCGGAACCTCGCCGG
>NW_021599149.1:0-355 GCF_001605985.2 Dendrobium catenatum
TGTGCCACACAACTTCCTAATACAATGTATTCTGCTTTTGCAGTAGAAAGTGCTACTGAATTTTGTTTTCTACTGGACCAAGAAACTAATGAATTTTCAATGAATTGACATGTTCCATAAGTGCTTTTCCTATCCACTCTACAGCCTACGAAGTCAGTATCTGAATAACCAACAATTTGAAATGAAGAGCTAAACTTAGGATACCAAATTCCAAAGTTTTGAGTTCCTAGCAAGTATCTTAAAATCCTTTTCACTGCTGTCAAATGTGATTCTTTTGGATCTGATTGAAATCTAGCACATAAGCAAACACTGAACATTATATCTGGTCGGCTAGCAGTCAAGTAAAGCAAAGATC
>NW_021599150.1:0-214 GCF_001605985.2 Dendrobium catenatum
TTCTAAAAAATAATTCATATTTTTTATTTATGAACCCATATTAGTTTCGGTTCCACCTTATGCCTTAATGAATGACTTGCATGCATGATATGTTATGGTGCATGTAATTTTGGTCTCTACACTAGATGAGAATTATGATGTACTGTACAAGTGCTGGCTATGTGAGCTAACATGCCACAAGAATGGCACATAACCCCAGGGAAAGATTTCACTA
>NW_021599151.1:0-248 GCF_001605985.2 Dendrobium catenatum
TCCCTTGCACTTTCTTGCTCTTTCTTGCTGTCTCTCTTTCTCTCTCTGTCTCTCTCTTTTTCTATCACATGCTCTCTCTTGTTGTCTCTTATTCTTTCTCTAGTTTGCTCTTTCTCTAACTTACTCTCACTTATTCTCTCTCTATCCCTCTCTCTCTCTCCCTCTCTCTATCACTCTCTCTCTCTCTCTCTCTTTCTCTCACTTGCTCTCACCTGCTGTCTCTTATTTTTTCTCTAGTTTACTCTTTC
>NW_021599152.1:0-234 GCF_001605985.2 Dendrobium catenatum
GTCATCGATCAGATACGTATAGAGATACGTGTTATCTCGCATATAGTAGCAGCAATGGGTATTGGTATTGGAGAGTTGGATTTGGAAATTGATTGGAAACTGGGAATTTGGGAAGAGTTTGGATTTTGGTATTTGAACAAAGATTTGAAAAGTTTGATGTTTAAAATAAAAAATTTTACCATTTATCACTTAAAGCAGATGGTGGGGGAATGGATGATGGACCCGATCAAAATC
>NW_021599153.1:0-1035 GCF_001605985.2 Dendrobium catenatum
AATATTGATTCAAACCACGAGATAAAAATTCCTTGGTGGATTCTAATCCACCAAGGATGTAGGACCTTTCCGAGGTTGTATGTCGGAGCCTCTGCTCGACGACGTTAACCTGTGTGGAAGAAGTCGGGAGAATCCACCAATGATGTAGGACCTTTTTGAGGTTGTATGTCGAAGCCTCTGCTCGACGACGTTAACCTGTGTGGAAGAGGTCGGGAGAATCCACCAAGGATGTAGGATCTTTCTGAGGTTGTATGTCGGAGCCTCTGCTCGACGACGTTAACCTGTGTGGAAGAGGTCGGGAGAATCCACCAAGAATGTAAGACCTTTCCGAGATTGTATGTTGGAGCCTTTGCTCGACGATGTTAACCTGTGTGAAAGAGGTTGAGAGAATCCACCAAGGATGTAAGACCCTTCTGAGGTTGTATGTCGGAGCCCTGCTCGACGACGTTAACCTGTGTGGAAGAGGTAGAGAGAATCCACCAAGGATGTGAGACCTATCCGAGGTTGTATGTCGGAGCCTTTGCTCGACGACGTTAACCTGTGTGGAAGAGGTCAAATCGAATCCCCCTGGGATTGATTTTTCTTTGATTAGGAGGGGGAAAACACCGCGTATATCCCGAATCAAAGGTGAAGAATGGTCTATTTTTAGACCTTTACTACCTTTTTGAGGTTGAGATCAAGACCTTGCCCAAGGAGTAGAAGTCCAGTAAGGGACCGTACACAGTTTGAAATTTATCGGAAGCTTCCTTGTATTTGCCGAGAGTTTCCATAAATATTGTCTTTGTTTAAGAAGTCTTGGAGGCCGGATCTTCTTGACTAAAATTGAAGTTAAGGTTTCCCCCCAGTCTGGATCTGATTCCATGAAATTAGCGCATATATAGCAGTCGAATAACCTTTTGAGGTTGGAGCCAAAATTGCCCCCCAGTTGGGAATCACTTTCCCACAGACGGCGCCATACTGTTGCGTCCTGGAATATTCGCAGCGGTAGAGAAATATATTTTAATGTCTTAGCATTGTACGAAGATCCAGCACACA
>NW_021599154.1:0-281 GCF_001605985.2 Dendrobium catenatum
GCCGATTGGGCGTCCGACTCTTCCGACCGGAAATCAGTTTCCGGGTTCTGCTCCTTCTTGGGACCAAACCTCAAATCTTGGTCCGTCAAGAAACAAGTCACGGTCCCAAAGTCCTCTACCGAGGCCGAATATCGGGCACTCTCGGCTGCCACCTCCGATGTTATCTGGTTACGTCGTCTTCTCGCGGAGCTTGATATTCCGCAGCTTTCTCCTACCATAATTCACTGCGATAACACATCAGCGCTTGCTCTTGCTCGGAACCCCGTCTTCCACGCCAGGAC
>NW_021599155.1:0-265 GCF_001605985.2 Dendrobium catenatum
AAAACAGATACGGATACGACTTCCTCATGTCCGACTCATTCTCCCAAGTCGCTTCCCGTGCAGTCCGGTGCTTCCACTGGACTTTAACCATCGAAATATGTTTACTTCTTAGCTTTCGGACGTCGTACGCCAAAATCTGAGTATAAGATTGTCAAAATCGGAGACCGTTTGGTAACTCAAATTGCGGATTGAACCTTCCAACAGCTCTTTGAGCCCTTGATTCAGACTAATTTGGGCTCGGATTGGGTTGATCTTGGTGTCGTTG
>NW_021599156.1:0-649 GCF_001605985.2 Dendrobium catenatum
CTCAACATAAACATCCTCCTTGATTACCCGGTTCAAAAAAGTACTCTTTACTTCTATTTGATATAGTTTGAAACTTTTGAAGCAAGAAAAAGCTAAGAGCACCCTTATGGCTTCTAGTATAGCTAACAGGATAAAGGTTTCTTCAAAGTCTATTCCCTCAATTTGGTTGTACCCCTTTACTACTAATCTAGCCTTATTTCTTATTATGGTTCTTGAGTCATTCACCTTATTTTTGAAGACCCATTTGTTTACAACTACACTATGTTCTTTATGTCTCTTGACTAACTCCCAAACATCATTCCTGGTGAATTGGTTCAGTTATTCTTGCATTTCTAGGATCCACAATTCATCTTCTAAAGCTTTATTTATATTGATGGATTCTATCATAGAGATGAATGCTGAATGACTAACCTCCTTCCTATGTACGTACCTAGTTCTCACACCTTGTAATGGGTCTCCTAAAATTAAATCTTTACGATGACTAGAAGAATATCATCATTCTCTAGGCAAATCTTCTTGAGGTTCTACCCTTTCTCCTATGGTCATAGTTTCTACAAACTGAATTGCCTTTATTTCATCTTCTTTAATTTTAGATTCAAAGGGCTTATTTAATTCATCTAATACTACATGGGTGGACTCATCTACTACT
>NW_021599157.1:0-274 GCF_001605985.2 Dendrobium catenatum
AAATGAACACAAACATGAACATTCACATACTCGGCTCAGCTCGGTTCGTTTGCAGCCCTATTATTTGTGTCTAAATTGTCTCTCTTCCCACACTTGATTTTTGAAGACACAATTTAAAAAGATCAATAAGCTCATTGTATATGTGGATGACATAGTGATTATGTGAAATGATCTAAAATATATAGATATGCTAAAATATTTTCATGGGTTTGAAGTGTTTCAATTCAATTAAGAAATATTTTTTTCTCAAAGAAAATATTTCTTAGATCTCTTA
>NW_021599158.1:0-267 GCF_001605985.2 Dendrobium catenatum
TCGCCGCATACCAGATGATTAATTTGTTGACAAGTCTTAAAGCCTTAACTGCAATCTTCATGATTCATGCAGCTATAGCAAGGATTTGATCTATTTATTTATTTTTAATCACACCTAATGCATGACACACATACCAACAAAAGCATGTCGGGTTCTTTGTTGTATATTAATATAATATTATTATATTATGGAAATCTAATTGTAATGCTTACATAAGCGTTTGCCTATTAATAAAAACAAATAAATAAAAATTTGACAATTATTATA
>NW_021599159.1:0-278 GCF_001605985.2 Dendrobium catenatum
TTCCACTAGTGTTTTTGTAGATTACAAATGACGGATATGCCCACAAGTTGGGATAATCCGAATACACTTTGTTTCCTCCAAAAAGTTTACAAAATTCTGCAAATTCCTTGCGTTTCCTGAAAATCCGGCAGAGTTCCGACGTCTTCAGGCGGCAGGAAGAGTTTCGGCGGTGGTCGAGGAGGTGAGGAATCTTCTTTTCCCCTTTTTCCTCTTTTTCTTCTTTCTTCTGTGAATTCTGGGCGTTTCCCGAAAATCCGACAGAGTTCCGGCGTCTTCAG
>NW_021599160.1:0-410 GCF_001605985.2 Dendrobium catenatum
AAAAAATTTGGTGCAAAAAAATTTATTTTAAAAAATAGTAAAAAAGTCATCTCAAATCGAAGACTTGCTCGGTGGTGGGGTCCGCGTTATTATATCTCATTTACATTATAATAAGATAACATTCATTGACAATTAATAAAAAATATTATGAAATATTCAATATCGATAAAAAAATTTATTGCTTATTTGAATACTTAATTCTCATCCTATATAAAGAGAGATTATTACATGCGGAATCCGAACATAGAGAGCCGTTCAATTTTATAGCTGTGAACTGCAAAAATATAGTAAAAGCACAATTATTGTTCACCACTACATTTTTACTATTCAGTGCTACGCTTTTACTGTTTACAATTATAAAACCAAATGGTTCGCTATGTTCGGACTCGGCACGTAATAATCTCTCGAAA
>NW_021599161.1:0-1015 GCF_001605985.2 Dendrobium catenatum
CATATATTATTGCATGCACAAAGTGCAAATACTTAGGGCATCTCCAACCGAAAATCTCATTTTTCACTCCAAAATACAGCGAAATCAAAAAATGCCGTGTTTCATCTACAATCGAACTCCATTTTGCCGCTTAACCGTCGCTTTGGCGACTTTCTTCCGGTTCGATAGAGAGAAAAAAAATGGCGAGATGAACAGTGCAACGCTAATATTGGCGTCACACTGTTCATCCGCGATCAAATGGCGGCAAAAATGACGATCGGTTGGAGAAAAGCGAGAACGGCAAATAAGTGTTTGCCGTTCGGTTGGAGATGCCCTTAGGTGTGTAAATGTTATAAAGTCTCATTGGAGTGTCCACCCATAGGTGCTCTAGTTAAGAATTTATTCTACGTACGGTTGGTAAGAATTGAACAAAAGATCCAATCCTAAATTCTTAGATTTATGGATTTACACTTTATAAATGGCCAAATCAATTAAAATTAAAGTGACAAAGACCACATCTCCTTTTATACCGATAAAGGGTGTTTTATTGTAATAAAATAAAGCTTGTTCGGTCAAAAAAATACAAGAGTCGACGAATGCCGAAATTTGACGAGTTAGATACTCAAACATCTTTTTTATTTTAATTTTTTATAGATAATCAAACATCTTATGGCCAAAGTAATGAAAGTTTATGTGTACGATATGCTTATAAAAATTATATATAATGATCATTTTGAAGAGCTTGACTTGCGTTCTAATTCCTTTAGAAGTCTACCATATTGTCTACCTAATTTTTCTAAAGTAGCAAAGCACCTAACATTTTTTTCTTTAATATAATACAACTCATTGATGGTAAATAATTGAATCATGGTCTCTTTAGACAAATGTGATTGTTTTTAGGCGGAATCAACATTAATTTTCAGGGGGGACAAACTTATAAGTAAAAGTGTAGAGATTTTACAGATATGCTGGGTTGGGGATCCAATGGACAATGCCCCTGACGGGGTTCGACCTTAACCAAAACAGGGGCAATTGA
>NW_021599162.1:0-306 GCF_001605985.2 Dendrobium catenatum
CAATAGTTTTAGGTGTTATGTATGTAAAAATCCCTTATTTTTTTAGTATGTAATTTTAGTTTATTTAGCTTTATTATATTTTAAATGTATGAAAACTATTAATTTTCAATATTTTTTAAATGTTTTTACTATATATTTTAAAATAAAAATCTAACGATACTATGCACATTCATATTCATATTTATTTAACACAAATCTCAGCATTACTATAATAAATCTCTAATTTCTTTTAATTTTATTTCAGAAAATATAGAAAAAACTGCACACAAAAATTTGATAGAGAGGAGAGACTCACGAATCCCTAGA
>NW_021599163.1:0-350 GCF_001605985.2 Dendrobium catenatum
GTGTGGGAGGTGGCTAAATGTTGGCTTTTGGATTGAGCTGCAGGTGGCAACAGTCTTGGATGAAGGCTGCTGTAGTTGAGGAGTTCGGCCCAATGAGAGAGACAAAGGGGATCTTTCGTGCACGGGAGTGGATGATAGTACTTGGAGATGGGGAGAGGAAGATTGTGAGTCTAGTGGGGGGCTGAAGTCGTGTGAGGAGATAGATATTAGGATAGTTCTTTTTTTTAATCATTATTCTCTCTTGTTTATGCAGGATTTTTGGCAGGAATTTAGGGAGGGATAATATATTTTGTTGGCAAGAGATAATATTATAGTATATATATATATATTCCTTTTTTTAATAAATTTAA
>NW_021599164.1:0-336 GCF_001605985.2 Dendrobium catenatum
AAGGGTGTACACAACAATGAAGCCTCAGTGGGAAATTCATACAAATCATTTTAAAACGATGCTAAAATGAGTATTTGAATGTTTCATACCGAGAGAATGCATCGAATCATTTAAATCCTAATCAATTTGATTTTTTTAACAAAAAACCAAGAACTGCCTTATGCGTATGAACTGCGTATGTACTGCGTCTGACGCGCGTACGCAAAGCGTATAATCTGCGTATTTATAAAACCCTAATAAAAACATTCTTAATCGATTTGAATTAAGGATCAAAGGTTGGAAAACCTGTATTAGCCGACCCTTGTTGGTTTTATTGATAGGGAGTTGCATTCGAAT
>NW_021599165.1:0-267 GCF_001605985.2 Dendrobium catenatum
GTTAATATTCCTATTTCTGTGTTGTCTAACGCTGAAAAGCATGATCATGTGGCTATGACTAGAAAACAATCAATTTTGCTTCAAACAGATTGATTAATTTTAGAAGATTGTTTATCTTCTCCTTCTAGTGTTGATGAAGAGGAGTTTTATGTGAGTGAGGAGGAAGTCGTTGTTCACTTTGTCGATCGTGGTTCTCATAATACGAGGGGTGGCAGAGCTAAAAGGAGAGGAAGGAAGTAGTGCATTTGATTTTATCCTTTTGTTCTT
>NW_021599166.1:0-208 GCF_001605985.2 Dendrobium catenatum
TATATATATATATATATATTGGTTAAAACCCACTATAGGGGCTTACACGTTAATATAAAAAATTTGTTGCAAAAAGTCCTTAAAAGGGACAAATCTCTCATTAAATGCTCATAAGAGTTACAATATAAAACAAAAATAAACTTAATGAGCAGTGAGTCCCTATCTAAGATACAATTATAACAAACCAATAAAAAAGACAAATAAGCAC
>NW_021599167.1:0-263 GCF_001605985.2 Dendrobium catenatum
TCTCAAGTGCTTCATACATTGATGTAGAGTTGATGGAATAATACCATATTCATGAATCCATGGTCTTCCTAAGAGTGCTTTGAATGAAGTATCTGCATCAATCACATGAAATTTAGCTTCTGTAAAAAGCTTTCCAAACTTTAAAGGGAGAACAAATGATCCCATAGTTTTATGTCGTTTTTCATTAAAACCATGCACCATCAATTTATCTTGTCCAAAATGTTGAACATCAAGTGAGAGTAATCTCAATGCCTTCTTTCTCT
>NW_021599168.1:0-250 GCF_001605985.2 Dendrobium catenatum
TACCAAGTTCTGACTCAAAAGTTAGACAAGCTTGTTCTTGGCTGTTTGCACTTCAGACAATCTCTATCCTACAAATGTTTTAGAAGCTGCAAAGATTACTGGTTTTGAATTATTGTTTTTTAAAGTAAATTTTTAATAAAATATTAAAATATCATTTTAAGAAGCAATATGAAAGTCATCATAAATGAAGTCTAAGGTTTTGTTTAGGACAATTTTTTTATTGCTTCTTAAAACGAAATTTTAGTACAAA
>NW_021599169.1:0-212 GCF_001605985.2 Dendrobium catenatum
GGACTAAGGGTCAAGCCAGATACCATGAAAATATTTGTCGAATAAAGATAAATAAAAATCTAACAAGTGGTATTGGCTTTGGAACCGTTAGTTCATTTGATGGTGATGAGTATTTCCTAATGATAACTTACAATCTCGATTCTCCAAATGTCCCTACGGATCCCTCCTGTCCTCAAGATGGGCTCTGTTTGGAGACTTTAGACGATCCTGAT
>NW_021599170.1:0-521 GCF_001605985.2 Dendrobium catenatum
TTCTCCGGCTTGATCCAAGTGATCCCGCCGGTGAACTCCAATGAAATTTCACAGGGAGGATCAGGACGGTGGAAACCTTCAATACAACAGTGGAGATCTGTTGGGGTGAAGGTTTCTTTCACACTTTACCGGACTACCTAGCTAGGGAGCTCGGGATGGAGGGATTACCACAGAAAAGGCCTCAACGAATGAGCTTCTCTATCAGGATGCTTGAGGGTAAAATGGAGAACAGTTCTCCTTTAGAGGTCGGGACCGGAGGACGGCCGGAGGTGCGACTTCGAGCGGGACGCCGAAAGCTTTTATGGGAGTTTGCTCGAACAGAAGGAGGGATCGATCTGGGAGCTCGGAGGAAGCGTCTGGGAGTTTGAAGGAGCTCTGGGAATCAATCAAGAGCAAATTCCAATACTTCTGGAGGTCTGGAGAGCTCTAGGGTATTCGGCCATCTTTTGGGAGCTTGGACGGCCGAGATTGAGCTGGAGAGGGTTCGGATCGCAGCCAGGTGGACGATGGCGACGTCCAGG
>NW_021599171.1:0-332 GCF_001605985.2 Dendrobium catenatum
CAGGTTTGGGTCCCTTCTTATGAAAAGTAGAGTGCAAAGCATGAGTGGTATGCTCTGAATCTTGCACCTTAGGACTCCACACCCAATATGTATTATGGTGAACTGTGCAAGTGCGTGAGATGTGTCCTAGCATGCCGCATGAAAAACATCTAACTCCAGGAAAAGAATTTCTTAAATGATTTGAGTTATAATGCCTATTCCTAGGTTTTGGCTCTTGATTACATATTGGTGTCATCCTAGTGTTCTTGCATGATTCTAATTCATTTTGAATCTTCAAATTAGTGTTCTTTAAACCCTCAATATCAATCCTCAAACTTTTCTCCATCTCTTTA
>NW_021599172.1:0-350 GCF_001605985.2 Dendrobium catenatum
TGCGGCGATAGAGTGAGTGAATTTTCATCTTAGCAATATACGAATATCCAACACACAAATAGGTAATTGAAGAAATGGCAGAAAAAATTAGATTTTTTTACGCGGAAAGTCCAAAGAGGAAAAAATCATGGGGCCTCGCTAATGTGAAAATTAAGATTCCACTAGATTTGACTGAGTTACAAAGTTTGATCCGTCTCTTAACTTAAAGGCAACAATATTACAATAGTTTGGAGAGTGTGGAGAAAGTCTGATGACAATCAAGCAGAAGTCTGATAGCGGTCGGGTGGAACTTCGGTGGCGGTCGGACGATAGTCCACTGATGGTTGGGGCGGGAGTTCGATAATGATCGG
>NW_021599173.1:0-592 GCF_001605985.2 Dendrobium catenatum
TTAATTATAATTATAATTAATTTACTAATTATAATTAGTTAATAATTAATAATTAATTATAGATTATAATTAATTAATAATTAGCTATAATTAATATTAATTATAATTAATGAAACTATGCAAATGCTATGTGATCTCTCTCTCCCTCGATCCTCGTGCCACACCGTCAAAGCTCGCGAAGGTACGGAGCTTCTAAACTCAGATTTCTTGCGTCGTTGTTTGCAGCAGACCGGAAAAACTCCTATACACGCCTTTATTGCGCGTGGTGGGATGGGACGCCGGTCCGATGCTTACGACGAAGCAAGCAATCGCCTAAACTCTACTTCGACGTTCATGGCGCACCGGAAAACCGCCTATACATGTCTTTATTGCACATGGTGGGAAGGGACCCCGGTGCGGCACCTACGGCGAGGCGGGGTCACTCATAAGTACCCCCGAGCGGGGGGGAAAGCAAACTGCGCATTTTTAAACAAGCCACCGACAAAGCCCGCGAAGGTACGAACTCTCTAAACTCAGATTTCTCGCATCGTTGTTTGCAGCAGACCGGAAAAACTACTATACACGCCTTTATTGCGCGTGGTGGGATGGGACG
>NW_021599174.1:0-834 GCF_001605985.2 Dendrobium catenatum
TGATAGTGAAGAATGATGGGAGAAAGTACTTCTCCATGTTACATAAAGTCAATGTAATTTCCTTCAGTTTCTTGTCAAGTTCAATTGGATTTATGACCTTTGAGCATATGAATTTCAAGAAATATAAAATCCCAACAATGATGATCAAAACTTTGTTTGATGGTGCATATGATTTTAATGCAATAGGCATAATAAATCCTCAATTAGTACATGAGGACCGTGGATTTTTAGACATATTATGTTGCACTCTTTAATGTTAACACCCTTAGAAATGTTTGATGAATAACCCTTGGGTAACTTCATATTCTTGAGAACTTCACAAAATATCATCTTATCCTTCTTAGACATGGTAAATATAGCTGGTGGTAAAACATAACTACCATTCGAAAGAACATGAGGATACAGTTCACGCTTTACTCCAATTTGAACCAAATCTTGTCGAGCTTGTAAGTTATTTATTCTCATAAGAAAAATATCTCATAAATAAAACAAATGAGCATTAACTTAAAATTGCCCCTTTTTAAAAAATGTATTATAAAAAATTTCAGCTATCATCAATATTTAATAATTAGAAATAAAAAAAATAAAAAATAAAAAACTTGAGTACAAATCAAACATCTATGTCTAGAGAAAAGTAGGGTGAAGGCTTGGGATTTTCAACAAAAAGAACTTCGCTCTCAAAATTATAGCCACATAAACATAAAACATGTTTCTAAATAATAAGATTTGTTTACCAAATTAAGGTTTCGTTTGGGACAACTGCCTTATTACTTTCTAAATCAGCTTTTTAGTCAAAAAATTTCTTAAACTAAAAAAAAAATTAATTAAAAAATT
>NW_021599175.1:0-356 GCF_001605985.2 Dendrobium catenatum
AAGTTCTCTTTATTAATTCGTGGATTCTTGTTACCATTGTAGTTTTACAATATTCTTTGTGTTTCTTGAATTGTTTGGTTGATTGAACTTGCTCTACTTTGCCCCACCAAGTTAAAAACCACGAATTCCAAGGATCAATCTTTTGCTATAAGTGATAAATTTTGTTTTGGGATTATTTGTTTAAATTGTTCTCATTAATTTCTTATAGTAACTCCATCATCGCATGTACGTTTCACATCATCTTGGTATCAGAGCATGGTTACCATGCTTGACATGCGTAGAAGGCATCCTAGGGCCTAATTCCTTGTGGTAGTTTAAAATTTGCATGCATATCATTTGGTACTTAGGAAATTTTC
>NW_021599176.1:0-352 GCF_001605985.2 Dendrobium catenatum
AAGCTGGATTTCGGAGGCCGCGGAGCGCTTTTCGTCCAACGCCGCTGTTGGGAAAAGTGAAGATCTCATGGTAAGGACTCCGAATCCTATTTCTGTTTTCAGATATCTTGATTTTTGATCGAGTTGTGCACTACTTTGTGTTTTCGTAGTCGAATTTTGGACCCGGTTTTGTATTGACACAATTTTCACCGCACAACTTTTAGAATGTTATAGATATGAATATTGTACATGATTTGAGCATTTTCTTCGATTATTTTACTGGTCGGAATTGATTCTACCCGATTTTAATCGAATAGAAAAATATCAGTACTTGATTTGATATGGATTCAGTAGAGCAATAGTCTTGTATTGA
>NW_021599177.1:0-363 GCF_001605985.2 Dendrobium catenatum
CATTGAGTCTGAGAGCAATAATTAAGTCAGTTTATGTCATTAATTAAGTTGTTTATATTTTGATATATTACATGTTATTGACCAAAAAATTAACCTGCAGCTTCAATCTTTCAAGGCCACCTATACATATGATCCGTGATATTATAAAGAATAAATATGATGCTCCTTACTTATCTTGGAAGAAGATCCCAAAGCTGGTTAGAAATATGTGGTTTGGAGAATTTCAGGTATGGTTTTTTATTATGATTTCAAATATGTGATTTAATTTGTACTAATATTTTTGGTATTGCATAAATTTTTACAGAAAGAATTTAGGTGGTTTTCTGAGTACAGCACGAGGATCAGAATAAATTTTGAGAGGAG
>NW_021599178.1:0-305 GCF_001605985.2 Dendrobium catenatum
CCCTTAAATAAGAAACCTTGATGTATAACAAATTGAGTAGAAGGATCAATCCCAGAAGCACAACAAGCATTCCAAATATTTTCAAAATCAGAATCATTTGCATAAGTGTCTTTAAGAAAATCAAAAACAAGTAACAGTCGGAAAAACAATTATCAACAAATGAGATCTTTGTCTTAAAGCATCAGCAACTTTATTCAAAACTCCAGTTTTATGTTTGATATGAAAAGTGTATTCTTGTAAAAAAGAAACCCATTTGGCGTGTCTTTTATTCAGATTTTTTTGTGATCCAAAAAATCGTAAAGCCT
>NW_021599179.1:0-213 GCF_001605985.2 Dendrobium catenatum
GTTCTTAAATTTGGAAACTTTCCTAATCTTTTAAATCAGAAATCAATTTTCAGATTTAATCAAATAGCTAATTGATTGATTGGGCCCACCTCTAATTTAATTCAATTAAATCCTATCCTTCCATCCCCCTTTGGACCGGCCCCTCTCCGTCCCCCTTTCCTTTTATTTCTTACCTTAATTAGGTAAGATTTAATCTCTTATTCTCCCCCTCCT
>NW_021599180.1:0-301 GCF_001605985.2 Dendrobium catenatum
AGTTTATGATTGATGAAGACGGTAGGTATCAAAAGGATTGGCCTAAGGATTTTGATGGTTTGCCTTTATGAGAAAATGGAGATTATTAATTGGGATTTAAAAATTCAAGCCTTGGTGCATGTGAAAATGATGGAGTAGTGGACATCATAATATTTGGAGCTGCGTAGATCCGGCTTTTTTCTTTGATTATATTACAGTGCTTACAATTTATGTATTTTCCTTTGATTAGTTGTTTTATTTATTTTTATTTTAGTCTTAGTTTTTAATTAAGCATTAGTTGGTATTTGAATTATAGAGATAG
>NW_021599181.1:0-206 GCF_001605985.2 Dendrobium catenatum
CCTTTAGAAACCCAATCACATTCAAATAAAACAACACATCGCTCTGCTGTGTATTCCAATTCAATTATATTTTTTAAGATCCCATAGTATGTCAAGTTACTTGAAATAGGGTTCTTATCTTTGATACTTGCAAAGCATGAAGTTAGAGCTTTAACCATCACTCCACAAGTTTGAGTTCTTCTTTTTTTCATCAAATCTACAACATG
>NW_021599182.1:0-325 GCF_001605985.2 Dendrobium catenatum
CGAACAAATGTTCCGACATACAACCTCGGATAGGTCTAACATCCTTGGTGGATTTTCTCGACCTCTTTCATATAAGATAACATTATCGAGCAAGTGCTCTGACATACAACATTAGATTGGTCTTACATCCTTGGTTAACGTCGCCAGAATGACGTCAAGGGACTTCCATTTAACTTCTTCACAAAGTTAAATTTTTACCCGATTTTGAATTTCCTCCTGTCGCTGAACTTTTACCTTGCAGGACTTTCGACAGTATTTTCTACCCGACGTCAGACTTTTGCTCATCAACGAACCTCTCCTCGACGTCGGACTTTTGCTCCTCAGC
>NW_021599183.1:0-500 GCF_001605985.2 Dendrobium catenatum
TCAAATTATACAAAATATCGCATGTTGAATTTAATTTAAAGTTTTCGTAGTCTGGAGTTCGTTTTTCCTGAAATATCAGTACACACAATAGCAAATATAATTCTTCTAAAAAAATGTTAGGAGATAACTACACATTTGAACAATAATGTTTGGAATCATCAAAACTTCATAAGTTGCAAAAATGTAAAGCATGCAAATAACAACTATCTTAACATATACATTAGGTTCATTTCTAACACTTTAAGTAAAATCGTCCAGGACGATCCACGATCGTACGGGACAATCCACTGCATACAGAATTGAAAACTTGTTGTTTTTGTGCGATTTTTCTTGTCTTTTGTATATATAGTTCAAATTAGACTGCCACCCAATCTTTTTGCCATTTGATATTCGTGCCTATTAAAAGAAGAGTTAATTAGAGAGTGTGAGAGAGAATTCAAAGGAGGATTCCTACCACTGGAGCGTGAGGGCTTCACTTGGTGTTCAAAGGTAAGAATTCC
>NW_021599184.1:0-203 GCF_001605985.2 Dendrobium catenatum
CCCAAATCTCTAAGGATTTGGCAAAAGCTATCTAACCTAAAAATTTGATTTTATATGCTAGAATGGTGCCACGAGGGGCTTGCTCCACCACTAGCAGATCTAATCCTAAGAAAAGGATGCACAGGGACTCACACCTAACCTTAAAGAAAAGAAAGAGTGACTAGATTATGTGGGGCCCAGCAGGCTTAATTCCACTTTTAGTC
>NW_021599185.1:0-1063 GCF_001605985.2 Dendrobium catenatum
CGTAATGCAACGAAAGGATATTCTATAATACGACCACATTTGTTTGATAATATTCCTTTTGATTTTTGAAAAGCTTACATGTCTACTTTTTTATAATCGATTGGCTATCGTATGTGGATGCTTATTAAAGAAGAATATACTCCACCTTCTCGTGAACTTATTGGAATTAAAACTGAAGTATCTTTTACTGAATGAACTTTGATGAAAGACATTTAGCACAACTTAATGCAAAGTGTTTGAACTATTTTTTTTGTGCTTTAAAATCTGAAGATTACATGCGTGTTTCTACTTGCTCTACTGGAAAAGAAATTTGGGATAAATTATGTATCATCTATGAAGGCACTAATGAAGTTAAGCAATCTCATTTGAATATTTTATTGCATGATTACAAACTTTTCATATGAAACCTAATGAAATAATTTCTAAAATGTATACAAGGTTTACTCATATTGTTATTTCATTACATGCATTAGGAAGAGAACATACTAACTATGAAAAAGTAAATAAAATTTTAAGATGCTTGCCTTCCTCCTTTGATGCTAAAATCACTGTAATTTTTGAGTCTAAAGATTTAAGTACCTATTCGATCGATAACTTACTTGGTTCACTCATTGCTAAACAGCAAGGGGTGAACCAAAGAAATCTGGATGCAGGTGAGAGGAAGGAGAAAATGGTGGCACTTAAGGCGAACGACTCAGACACTAACTCATCCGGGTCTGAAAGTGATAATGTTGCCTTTATCACTATGCAATTCAAAAACTTTTTAAGAAAGAATCACAAGCTTCATTAGAATTGGAGAAAAGGTAAGGATAATAAAAAATTTAAAGATTCTTCTGATGTTATTTGTTTTGAATACAGGAAGCCTGAACATGTCAGAGCTGATTGTCCTACACTTCAAGATTACTCAAGCAAAGAAAAGAATGAGGAGAAACCTAATTTCAGAAAGGATAAAAAGCGAGCCCAAAAAGCTTTCTGGGCGGAGTATGCATCTTACTCATCTGAGACTGAACCTGAAGAGGAGACAATAAACTTGTGCTTAATGGCTGATGATTTTGAACAATCT
>NW_021599186.1:0-268 GCF_001605985.2 Dendrobium catenatum
AATATTGTGACTGGACGGGTCAGAGGGTGAATGAATCCAAATCCATGATTATCTTTGGCAAGCATACTAGAAATAGAATTAAAAAGGCCGTGGTTAAAGTTTTGAATTATAAGCAGGTTAAAGAATTCAGCTACTTAGGGGTTAAAATGGCTTTAAGAAGATTTAGAACGGTGGATTTCCAGAGTTTACTAGATGCAGCTACCTCCAAGTTGAATACATGGGGGAGGAGAAGTATTTCCTTAGAAGGACGTTTGGTTCTTGTCAAATC
>NW_021599187.1:0-228 GCF_001605985.2 Dendrobium catenatum
ATAAAACAAATATAAATATTCTGGCTCCGTCATTGTCCGGGCCATATATCCATCTAGGATGGTGAAAATAGTAGGGAAAATTAAAAAAGAAAAATAGTTTAACAAATGTCATTCTATAATTTAGACAGTAAATTTAAATTTGTGTATGGATTCTTCATGGGGCAGCCAGACAATAGTGGCTTTGTGTAGCAGCTACATCTATCTTGAAAGCAAGAATAAACACACTGT
>NW_021599188.1:0-293 GCF_001605985.2 Dendrobium catenatum
CTAGATCTAAAAACATGCCAAATATTCTTTAAGTGAAAACCAACATCTTTAGATAAATCACATAAGATAATATCCTTAGAAGTAGTATTGATAGGTAGGTTCAGAATTTGATGAATAATGATATCAGGAATAACATTATCAAGTTTCTCATAGTCCCAACAATTATCAGTAAAGAAATAATTAAACTCAATAATCGCAATGGAGGAAGAAATTATAATGGAATCAATGGAATGTTTACCCAGCCAACGATCTTGCCAAAAAAAGCATTACTGAAAGCTCATTATGGATGTTAG
>NW_021599189.1:0-213 GCF_001605985.2 Dendrobium catenatum
AACTTTACAATTTCTAGTGAATATTGAAAAATGCTCATTATAATTTGTGCCTTTCTGGAACAATAATATAAGAGCCGTTCCACTCTCTAGTAATGATCACTATATTCTCTTGTATTAAAGCAACAACTCTCTCTCTCTCTCTCTCTTATGTTTTCACAATTATTTATGTGACAATAATTGGACTAATTTTATTGAGCAGATGGGCTAACTCTG
>NW_021599190.1:0-206 GCF_001605985.2 Dendrobium catenatum
TCACCATAAAGCATTGCAGGTCTCACCACCATCTTATAGAATTTTCCCTTAAGTTTGATTGGGACTTTTCTATCGTACAAAAAGCCCGATGCATCCCTCCACTTCAACCATCCAAATTGAATTCTTTTGATAATATTCCCATATATTTCACCATCACTCTAAACAATAGATCCAAGATATCTAAAGACTACTTTTTGTGATAAGAT
>NW_021599191.1:0-203 GCF_001605985.2 Dendrobium catenatum
AATCATAACTTTTGATAGAAAACTCCAAATTGAGTGTTCCATCTGCCTAATAATTCATAATTAGGTCTAGTATTTATTAAAAAATTTAAACCCTTAAGATTAATCCTAATTTTAAAAGACGAATTTTGACCCCTTAGTTAGTGTGTCCGGATAACTCTTTAAAATCTGTTAACTCCTCTAACCCTTAAAATTCCTTTAATAGG
>NW_021599192.1:0-461 GCF_001605985.2 Dendrobium catenatum
AAATAATATTCATCATAGTCAAATGAACTAACGGCACAAAAACCGATAACACTCATCAAATTTCTCTCATTTTTTATGCCAAAGACTTTTGTGGTATTGAGCTTGGCTCTTAGTCTATCGATTGGGTGTGAGACCCTTAGAGATAAGACTTCAAACATTAGTAGGAAAGTAGCCAAAAATTCAATTAATTCATGGAATTCCTCCTCCTTGAGGTTTACATCCTCTTCTTTTATGGGAGGAGGAGCCAGGATTGAACTGCTGGACTTTTCTTACTTCAACATCTAGGTTAGGAGTTTCCTTAATCACTAACCCTATAATATTTCCCACGGACAAAGGGTTTAAAGTTTAGGCTTCAATTCTCTTACTAAGCTTTTAATACATCAATAATTCAGGCTCATCAATTTAAACTTTAGGATCATCATTGTCTGGGTCACCATCTAGTTCTAAAGAGAGTCAAACTT
>NW_021599193.1:0-341 GCF_001605985.2 Dendrobium catenatum
TGTCATAAATTATTATGTTTTTTTATTTATTTTATAGCATTTCCTGCAACCTTCAATATTGAATCTTTTTTGCATTTTCTATAAAAACTAAAGTTAGCATATCATTTTCTACATATTTTCCACTTCTCTTCATTTTCATATGGGTTCTTAGTTAGTACACCCCTAAAGCTCGCCTGCTAGAGAGGCCAGGTATCACCCACATATTGTTAATTTTATGTGATATTTGATTGTGTCAATCAATCAGGTTATGCGGTTGTCCCATATCCAAACATTGTTGGTCGAGCTTATGAGAGAGGGCATGGGGCAGCGCTCCCTCTATTTGGGGTTCAGAGGCCTTGCCA
>NW_021599194.1:0-320 GCF_001605985.2 Dendrobium catenatum
TTAGTCTCTTTTAAGTTATAGGAAGAGTTTGTTTTTTTGTGATAAAAAATTTGGGTCCCTCTTCCAAATTTTTGATTGCATCAATTTGGTATCAGAGCAAGTTAGGAAGTCCTAGGTTTTGGTTTGTCAAATTTTGTTTTAGTTTGTCAAGTCAAGTCAAGTTTTGTAAGTCTTGGTGAATCATAGTAGTTGTTGTATGAGTCTTAGTGTCATGTTAGTTTTGTTTTGAGTCAAGTTGGATAAACATCAAGTGGAAAGCAAGCAAGAAAGTAAACCAATGGACCTCACCATCAAAGCTTTTCAAGATTCAAGTGCAGCTA
>NW_021599195.1:0-256 GCF_001605985.2 Dendrobium catenatum
AGCAGAGCGTCATTGCCTCCTGTGTTCCCACAAGTTGCTTTGAATTGCGCGAGGTGCTGTCTGGGATTTTTATTGCCATCAAAAATATTGAATTTCGGCACAGAATATCCCTTTGGATATGACACCTGATCGTACTCTGCCGGGTACGGGCGACCTTTTCCTACTAACTTCTCCGCTTGTTCAGCAGCTATAATGGCCTTAATCTTTTCGCTGATTAAGCCTTCCAGTTGTGCTGCAGTTACAGGTTCAGAGGCAT
>NW_021599196.1:0-1145 GCF_001605985.2 Dendrobium catenatum
ACCAAGGTCCGATTCTTCCTTTCAGCTATCCCGTTCTACTGAGGGGTCCTAGCGGCTGAAAAATTATGGCTAATCCCCTTATCCTCACAAAAAACTCCAAATATTTCATTTTCAAACTCTCCCCCATGATCACTATGGATGGTCAAAATCTCACAACCTAGTTTTTTCTGAATCCAAGTTGAAAATGTTTTAAACTCCTCGAAAGACTCATTTTTATGTGAAATAAATCTAGTCCAAGTGAACCTCGAGTAGTCATTAACAATCACAAAACCATAGAATTTCCCTCCCAGGCTGGCAGTGCTAATGGGTCCAAACAAATCCATGTGAAGGACTTCTAGAGGTCTAGAGGTGCTAATGTCCTTAATGGGGTGAAAAGTGGAGTAAACTTGCTTTCCTAGTTGACAGGCATCACAAAGGTGGTCTTTTGAAAACTTAAGTTTGGGGACACCTCTAACTAGGTCCTTTTGGGTCACTTTCCTAAGGGTTTTCATACTTGCATGACAAAGCCTCCTGTGCCACAACCAAGAATCATCAATCACAATTTTTAAGCAAAAAGAAGCAGCACATTCAATGTTATTTAAATCAAGCATGTAGACGTTGTTGATTCTCTTTCCCTGCAAAATAGTGTTATTACTTAAACTTACAATGCATGAGTTTGCAAGGAATTGCACGATGAAGCCTTTGTCACAGAATTGACTGATGCTGAGCAAGTTGTGCTTCAATCCATCTACAAGCAAAACATTTTCAATCATAAGGTTCTTGGAATTACCGATTATACCTGCTCCTACCACCTTCTTGGTGGTATTATTTCCAAGAGTAATCTTGCCTCCAGTCCTGGACTCTAGTACAACAAACTGGCTGGCATCACCAGTCATATGTCGAGAGCATCCACTGTCCAGATACCACATACTCACGAGGCCTTTTTGTGAGAGCCCTTATGCAAAATTATCAAATGTTAGATTTAGAAACCCAAGCAGGTTTGGGTTACATCTTATGAAGAGAAGAATGCAATGCATGTGTGGTATGCTGTGGATCATGCACCTTTAGTCTCCATACCCAATGTGTACTATGGTAAATTGTGCAAGTGTGTGAGATGTGTCCTAGCATACCACATGAAAAACATCTAACTCCATGAAAGGGATTTC
>NW_021599197.1:0-216 GCF_001605985.2 Dendrobium catenatum
AATCTAACCTAGCAATGTTTTCTTACCACAGTTTGCCTGATAACATACCTTTTTATTGTTGTTAAGATGACAAGAAATTACATCAAATAAGATGAAACCAAAAGTCCCTAGTGAGCGTGGACAAGTTCATATTGATTACCACCTTGTCTACCCTTAATCATATTCTATCAGATATTGCCGATGTAACAAATTTTGTTCATCCTGGAACTCCACTTG
>NW_021599198.1:0-256 GCF_001605985.2 Dendrobium catenatum
CAATCACTTTACAGCCATCCTCTCTCTCTCCCTCTCTCTCTCTCCCCTCCTCAGTCGATCCTCACAGGCAAGTTTCTTTTCTTCCTTACAGGTACATCTCTCTCTCTCTCTCTCTCTCTCTCTCTCTCTCTCTCTCGTTCCCTCTCTTTACATCCCACCTGTTAGTAATTTTTGCCTCTTTTTATATGTATTTCTGTTAAATTCTTTGAAATGAAATCTTAGATTTTATGATGATTAGATAGCTTCGTTGCAACTA
>NW_021599199.1:0-342 GCF_001605985.2 Dendrobium catenatum
TTCGCATATAGATTTACTGTTTCTACACCGTATTGATAGCTACATGGATTCACTGTTAGAATAGATTGAGATTTATCGTACTATTTTCCTCGTTTGATTTCATTGAATATATAGTATTGATTAGACCGCATTGATTGGATTTGATAGCGATTGATTTAACGGATTGATCGATTTCCTATTGTGTACGGATTTCTTCGTAATTGACATGGATTTATTGAGTTGATTTATCGATTTGCCTGTCGCTGCATTGACTTGTTTTATTGACTATGGACTTCCGTATTGCATAGACTTATTGACCATTGACTGACTTATTGACCATTGACTGATATGGATTTGATTGAC
>NW_021599200.1:0-262 GCF_001605985.2 Dendrobium catenatum
TTTTAAATGATTTTCATATGTCTGCTTACATTTCTAGACTTTTTCTTCTTCACTTTTTGATGTTGTCCAAAAGGGAGAGAAATTGTTTGTTGTGCCTTGTGTATTCGTATTGTTGTGTGTTTATTTTGTTTAGTGTATGTGTGTTTGTTTTGTATTTCTAAAAATTTTTAAAACAAAAATAATTTTGATGCCTCCTTATTTTCATATGTTCATTAATTTAGGGGGAAATTAGGAGATTCTTAGAATTTGAAATTATACAAAT
>NW_021599201.1:0-205 GCF_001605985.2 Dendrobium catenatum
ATTATTAGTATTATAGTATTGTGATAATAATATATGTGTGAAAAAAAAAGATAAGTAAATATTGGTTGACCTGTTGGTTGAAAATTGATTAACCTGTATAGGATGGTGGGCTGATAGGATTTCCTTTAAATATAATTGTTGCGTGCGAGAATATACGCGGCGGTAGAATTTGTAAATTCGCGTCCTAGCGTTGCACGAGTATTTC
>NW_021599202.1:0-231 GCF_001605985.2 Dendrobium catenatum
GTGTCATTGGATCAAATCCCATCTGAATTAGTTTCTAGTAATTCTTGATCTCATTATCAATCCTGCTCGAAAGATGAGTTGCTATAGCTAACTTTCAAGGAAAGAAATGAAGAGAATGTTTCATTAATATGAGAATAAGTTTCTGCCATGTAGCTAGATGTTGCCATTTCACCATGGGCCCATTTTGTTGGTACGTAGAAGTTAGAAATCATTGTCGTTGTTATTTACTTT
>NW_021599203.1:0-259 GCF_001605985.2 Dendrobium catenatum
GTAGGTACTATTTTGGTGAGCATATTGATAGGGTTTTTTGCTCCTTTGATTTTGATAAGTTGTTAAATATCTTCTTCAAGTAGCACTACAGGAAAATCGTGTATTTCCAGCTGAATCTCCGACGAAAATTCTATTTTCAGGTTGATTTTGAAAATTTTCAGCATATTTCTGACGAAAATGTTTTCGACGGTAAATCAAGCGTCGAAAATTAATAATAATTTAAATAAATTATTAAATGAATAATTAATTAAAATAAGTT
>NW_021599204.1:0-261 GCF_001605985.2 Dendrobium catenatum
TAAATATAATTAATTAAATTAATTATTAAAAAAATAAAATAATAATAATAATAATAAAGAAAACAACATCTCTCCCTCTCTCTCTCACTCTCGGGTTCGGCAGATCCACGGGATTTGGCCGAGAAGTGCACGAAAGGGACAAAGTTACCTTCACACACAGTGAGCTCCCGTTGTTAGTTCCGAACAAAATGTTGCAACTTCCGATCCTACAGGCAGGGAGAGTCGTAGAAGGAGCAACGTCGGACAGCCACTGAAGGGGCT
>NW_021599205.1:0-305 GCF_001605985.2 Dendrobium catenatum
TAATTAATTATAATTAATTATAATTAATTTTAAATAATAATTATAATTAATTAAAAAAAAGAAGTTTACATAAATCTCTCTTACGTCGATGTGCGTGTTAAGCCAGAAAATCACCCATGCACGCTTTTCTCTAGTGTGGTGGGAGGGAATTCGGTGCGACACCTATGACGAGATAGGTGAGCGACCCCTCGGCTCCAAAATCTTGTTCTCAGCATTCGTGCCGAGCCTGCAAATTCCCTATGCACGCTTTTCTCTAGCGTGGTGGGAGGAAACCCGGTGCGACACTTACGATAAGGCGGGTAGGC
>NW_021599206.1:0-1901 GCF_001605985.2 Dendrobium catenatum
ATTCCAGCCCTTAAATTTATGATGAATATAATCATAACATTTAAATGTATGATTATAATAAAAAAAATTAATTTAAATTCTATCTTTTCAAATCTCTTGATATATCTTAAAAAAATTATCTTGATCGGGCATGAATCTCGAGGCAAAATTAAGTTTGAAACTTAGAAAATTAAATTGAAGACCATCTGAACTCTAATTTTAGCAAAATTATAATCAAACTGAATATCTCAAAAATACGAACTTAACGACACCAAATTCAAATCAATCTAAGACCAAATAGGTCCAAATCAAATACTCAAAGCAAATTTGGATTATCAAATGATTTCCGAACATAACATGCTTATAGTCAAATCAAGCGGCTCGATAAGACAAATACAATGAGCTCAAGATCATCAAATTTTGATCTCACTACAACATTGAAATACCAAATAAATGGTCCATGATCAAAGGAATCCACATTAGCCTTCCATTCAAACCACTCCCAAGTTACAATTGATCTTCCTCCTATTTACTGGCCATGCCACTCTAAAAAAAACTATAAATAGACCCCTCATTTCTCATATAAAGGGACCCCCAAGGGGTGAAAGAAGGAGGCCCAAGAAAGAAGAGAATGAAGAAAAGAAAGAGAAGGAAGAGAGATATTTTGCTACCGGACTCTTCCTCGACCACCGCCCGACTTCCACCCAGTAGCCTATTAACGTCAGAGTTCTGCCCAAACACCAACTGATACCAGAATTCTACTCGACTATCGACTGACATTGGAGTTCTGCACGATCACCAATTAATGCCAAAGTTTTGACCGGCCGCTGACTTTCGTCTATCTTCTACCTGACGCCTAAGTTCCACCCGTCAGTGGACTTCTTCCAATCATCAGACTTTAAGCGGACTTCTACCTGATGTCAAACTTTTGCCCTTCGTTGAATTTCTACCTCTCATCGGACTTCCGCCTGTCGCCGGACTTCTACTCGACTCCAAACTTCTGCCCGTTGTCGGACTTTCATTGGATTTCCCCCCGACATCAAACTTGTGCCCATCATATGATTTCTACCCAATGCCAAACTTATTCTTGTTGCCAGACTTCTGCTAGTCACCAGATTTTCTTTGGTCTTCTACCCGACGCCGAACTTCTAACCTCTGTCGCCAACCGACTACGGTCCTTTCGATCTCCTTCGCCATATAACAATCTTTCTTACTACAGTCGTCTACTAACTATTATTCTTATGATATCCTTTGCCAGACAATGATCTTTTTGGCCACTGTAGTCCATTGACTACGGTCCTTTTGACCTCCATAGCTAGATTATGGTCTTTCTTACCTAATTTTTTCAAGTTAATCTTTTTATTAAAAGTAAATTATGCACTTAATGGTAGCATGTAACGAATAAGCAAATAAATAATATTAGCCTTAATATAAATTTAAATAAAAATTGCTTTACATCCTAGAAGTATTTAGGGCAGTAGAGAAATATATCAATTTAATTGTCTAGCTATGTTCGCAAGATCCAACACACAATCCAAGATTAAAAGAGTGAGGTGTCAACATTCATAAGAAGACTACAAAATTTTTCGTGGAAAACCTAAAAAGGGCAAAAACAGCCAATGGGCATTGCCCAGTTTGAATTGAGTCACTAATATTCTGTAGTTGATTACAAATAAGGTCCTTCCTGGGGAAGGCCTTAGCTTTGATAATAACAAAAATTCATCATATAGAGTGTGTGCAATAATAAATGAGACTGAAAAGTGAAACATTAATTGATTACATCCCGTTTGGTTGGTACAGAAATATTGTTGACAGGCGATGGAGGTCCAGAAAGACTACTAACTGGTGACACTGGTCGAGGGACGAGGACACGTATAGCTTGGCTGGCTATAATGGTTAAAAAGACTGTTATATGTCGATGA
>NW_021599207.1:0-348 GCF_001605985.2 Dendrobium catenatum
GGGTTGGCTGGGTGTTTTCTATTTTGATGGGTTGGATGGTTGGTTGGTTGGAATTTGCTAAGCTTCAGGCTCTTGGTTCTATTCTTGCTTGTGCTTTTGGATTGTATTATCTGCAAATTAATCAGCATTTGGAGGTTGTTTGGCTTAAGGTGGTTCGAGGGGTATGCCTTTCGATTTTTGGTCTGTGGGGAGGGTTCCTGATTTCTCTATCTGGAACTTTACTCCTGTTTTTTTATAATATCAGTTTCTCTGTTTCAGTCTCTTTGGTTATTGGTTTTGCCTGGGGTTGGTATCTCCAGGTAGTTCATAAGTTGTAGGTTGCTCCTACTATCTCTCGGTATACCAATT
>NW_021599208.1:0-596 GCF_001605985.2 Dendrobium catenatum
TCCCTTTGAGAATCAAAAGACGGCCATCCCTCATGAAGAATTCCTTGCCCATGCCATTTCTTATCAAAGAAGCCATGTATGACATCCAAGATTTTACTATGATCAGACAACACACTTCCATCTGTATTCTTCAAATAGTTAATGCCGTTACCTCTTCTTCTAGCCGAAGCCATAGTGTGGAAAAAACGGGTAATCCCATCCCCCTCATCAATCTATTTTACCTTGGCCCTTTGTTTCCACCAAGTCATAATTCTAGCCAGAGTACTATTCATCAACTGAACCTTATATCTCAAAGATTCCGCCTGAGCTTCATTTAACCCATCTGGTAAGCATTCCATCTCCTGCAAAGCCTTAATTTCCTTGTCCAAGTCCTCTTTCAACTGATTAAGAAGTTTAATTTTGTTTTTGCTCCAGAAAAACAAGGCTTTCAAAGTTCTATGACATTTCTTTTGAAGTTTAAAAGCTTCAGAGCCAAAATCCTCCACTCTCCATTTATCCCGAACAAGTTTCCAAGCATTTGGATAACTAGCCCAAACCTCTTCAAACTTGATCCAATGTAAGTAATTCCTCCTCACATCCTCTTTGACAATGCACAA
>NW_021599209.1:0-336 GCF_001605985.2 Dendrobium catenatum
GTGGAGGCCGGGGCCGAATTTTCGGAGCCCACAGAGAGAGAGAGGGAGAGATCCTTACCTAGCTTAGCCGAGCTCCATCTCCTCATCCAACTCGTTGCCTCCCGATCCAGAGAGAAGCCGAGAGAAAGAGAGAGGGAGAGGGTCGCCTATCTACAGCCTTGCCCGACCTCCCTCTAGCCGATCTCCTCTGCTCTAGCTTCCCCATCTGAACTCCTCCAGATCCCGATCTCCCTTCCTCACGCAAAGCCAACCCGCCTCCTCATAATCGTGCCCCCTCACTTAAACCTAACCTAGCCCGAGCCCTCGCCTTCTCCACTGTCGTCTGTCTTGGTCGGA
>NW_021599210.1:0-564 GCF_001605985.2 Dendrobium catenatum
AACTTACACATGTTTCTACTGAAAATCAACTTGCAGATATTTTTAATAAACCTTTAGCCTTTGATACTTTCAGTGCATTAAGAATAAGGTTTGGTGTGATTGATTTAATTGCTTAAATAAAAATATTTTTGCAAAATTGATGTTTTGTTTTCATAGTTTTTTTTATGTGATTTTGTGATTTTTGTTTTTTTTTGAGTGATTTTTATTTAGAGTATGTACATTTTTTGTTGTTCATTTTGTTTTGTGTGTTTATTTTTATTTGCTTTGATAAAAATACAAAAATAAAAATTTTGAAAGCAGATCGTCCGGGACGAAAAATTTTTGTACGGGACGATGTGTTGGAATGCCTGAAACTATGAGATTTTAAAACTGATTCGTGCAGTTTTTTCAATTTTTAATTAAGTTTGTCTGTACGATCCTCAGATCGTACGGGATGAAATTTTTAAGTAACTGTGCGGAAAAACGAGAAAACGGTTGAGTGGATAAGGTTGTTTTTAATGAACTTCGTTTGTACGAACCTGGAGTTCGTCTGGACGAAAACATGGTGGTTCAATGTAGGGGACG
>NW_021599211.1:0-337 GCF_001605985.2 Dendrobium catenatum
GATTTAGAATTTTTGTTTTTACTCACATCGTCCTGGACGATCGAGTTCAAAACAGACGTTCTAAGCAGGATTTCTTAGTTAAGGCAGCCGTAATAATCTGATCAGCCTGGACGATACTTGTATCGGCTAGGACGATATGCTTAAAATAGAAAGAAATAATCGCCATAATCAATTTTGGTATTCTGTATTTTTGGAAATCAACCGGGACGATCGTGAGATCGTCCTGGACGATATTACACAATTATGCCTAAATTGATCTAGGAATCAATGAAGTAATTAAGGATGATTGATACGATCACATCGTCCTGGAAGATCGTGAGATCGATCAGGACGAACT
>NW_021599212.1:0-518 GCF_001605985.2 Dendrobium catenatum
AATGAATTGGGGCAGTCGTCTCATCATCCCCGGGGCTTGCTCACGCGCTTTCGCAAGAGTAATCACAAACTCCACAGCAAGATGCCTAGTCCCTTCCTCCAGGCGGTCAGCTTCAGCTATCGTGTCTCCCAATTAATATCATCTAGTCGTTGCCTTTATGTCTCCACCACTCTTACAACAAGCTTTAATATTGTTATTGGAGACTAAGCTTGTGTTCATTATTTTGTAATCCAACCTTCTTATGTTCATTATTTTGTAATCCAACCTTTATCAAATGAGAGGAAGAGTTGCCTCTATAATTTTCTTTAGGGTTTAGAGTAGAACATTAAATTGTCTTTCTATCACCTTATGTTCATTATTTTGTAATCCAATCTTCTTCTGTTCATCTATAACCTTTATATATTTTATTCATTTCAAACAAATTTAAAGAATTTGATATTTATTTTAACTAAGATTTTATCAAAATATTTTAATATAAATAGTTTATATTTTATTTCTTCAATAAAAAATAACATTAA
>NW_021599213.1:0-436 GCF_001605985.2 Dendrobium catenatum
ATGTCCAAAATTATTCTCCTCTTTTGATATGATTAAGGGCATCTTTTGGATAATTTAATCTTTACGGTCATTAATTAACATCTTTGAGAATTAGTTTTTGAACCTTTTTGTGTTGTTTATGTTTAGGTCAAGAGGTAGTTAGCCACTGATTGCACTTTAATCCTTGGTCTAGACAACCCATAATAACTCCTTGAAGGTGACTAGGGGCCACCTTAGGGGGCTTGGTTAACCACCTTAGAGGGTCCAATATGGGCCCAAATTTGTTGGGCATGGCCTTGGGGTCAAGAGAACCCATGATAAAAGTTTTAAAGGAGTTGGAGTCCATTTATCCTATCATTTAAGTAGCCCAATTTTAACTCTTAAAAATGACTTGGGATTTTAATTAAATCATAAATAATTCAATTTAAATCCTAAAAATACAAAATAAAATCCTAAC
>NW_021599214.1:0-2754 GCF_001605985.2 Dendrobium catenatum
GAAGGTGTAATCCATAGCTTTGAGGATAAGGGTTAAAGGTGAATTCCTCCAACTTTGAGGTTACAGAAAATAGAATACAACCAATAACTTTTAGGCTAAGGTTGATAATTTTCTAAGGCTTTTGGAGCCCGCGGGAACGAGAGGTGATTTGTAGTTTTGGGGCTACGAATCAAAGAGGAATCATTGAATTTTTGCATTCAATTATGTATGGTCATTTGTTTAGTTTGGGTCAAACAAAGAAAAGAGGCTAGGATTAGGATCCTATGGCTGGGAAGATCATTTGCTGATTTTGACTCAACAGGTGGGTCAATGGGACTTAGGATTGGTCCTAAGAGTCTCCAATGCTCTCTTGAACTCTTTAGATATCATTTATGATAGCTCAAAGAAGCACTGAGCACGAGATCAAAGGATAGACCGAGTCAAGTTAAGTTTCATTCAACTTGACACATACCAATGCTAGAGGATTTATCCAAGGTTAATGGTGGTTCCTAAGGAATTCTATAATTCATGCAATGAGATATTTGAAGCCTTCATAGACTCCGAAATATCATGCATGAGGAAGGACTTCTAAAAGAGGGTTCCTAAACTTTTCTTTTAGAATGTTTTGGATTCATTAAAATAGGATTTGCTTACTTCCATGATTTGGTAACATCCTAAGAATAAATTTTAGCAAGATCTAAGGACTTGGGTGTGCAAAAAGTGACTTCCTGAGTTTTAGGAGTTTTGACCATTTGAGCTGGTGCTAATTATGATTTCAAAGATCAAAGTTTTGTAGAATACCAAAGTTTGAACTCGATTGACTCTACACATTGTGGGACTTGTAACATAGATTTTTGGGGATTTATGAGTAGACTCACAACTTGTGACTTTCTTGAATCAATAAAATTGATCTATGAGAATTCAGAGAGGTTGTCAATCCTAATATATTCAAGAGGCCTACAATATGCATGTATATATATTTTTTAAATTTATGTGATGCAGTCTAAACATAAAGCCATGAACACATAATGTGGTCAATGTTTGGTCTATTTCAGGTATGGGTCCCAATGGCTACAAGAAATCTAAGTGTTCATGTAACGATATGATGGGATGCAACTGAATGGATTTCATGCAATTATAGAGGTTGTTGGACACGAACCTAAGTGACCAGTGCAACATTTCCACCTTCCTTTGGGCTCTCACATGAGAGCACATCATGTATAAAATTGTCAGATTTCCCGGTGTTGTGAGAGCGTACAGCAGATATTAGAAATTTTAGAAGAAAACCAAAACAATCTCCTTGGACCTAAGGGCATAGAGAGCGTCATACATAATCCATAAAGCATGGCACGACCTAGCTCCTAGTTTAGGACTATAACCTAATATAGAGCTAGTGTAATGGCTCCAACCATAGGCACCTTTAATCTAGAGACGATAAGAACTGTAATGGAAGGCGTTCGTGTCCTAAGCCACTTCAAATGTCGCACTCAGCTGTAACAACCCTCGCCAAGGTTCCATGAGAAGAAAGGGGAGAGTCCTTAACCTTCACAATTGACTATGGAAATTAAGGTGCTACTAACACGCCCCTTGTCTCTCAACTAGGAAGAAGAATAAACAGTCAAAGAGATCACCCTTCAAGTGAGGAACAACCACAGAGAAACAGCTGCAGAAACTTCTCACGAAGCTCTCCTAGGTCGTCAAGGCAAAAGAAGTCGCACTCGTCCTTCTAGATCAATGTCTAATCGTGGACCAAAGGAACTCTTGTTCTTGTCTGGAAAAGCTCTGAACGAGAGATCTCAAGAATCGTTCCCCCTTTGAGTATTCGTCTGGAAAGCCGTAGGCAAACGAACAACCCAAATGAAGCTCCTCGCCTTGCTCTCGTCCTTCATCTCGACTCTTTGTGGAAAGAATGAAACACAGCAAGGCATTCCAAACGAAGATAGAAGCCGTTAAGAAGAAGAAGCTTCTCCCACTGGTTGGTTCCCTGGTTACACAAGAAGACTCCAGCTCGCAGCTCCCTCGCCGGCATGATCTTTTGTTTGATCTTCTATTGGCTCAATCCTAGTACGCAAGCTATGAATCCGTCCCTAGCTCAGACAAACACTCGATTTTTCTACACTCTACATTCCCTCAGCTGGTGTTGAAAGATCCCAAATAATCCTAGGATTTTGGGTACATTAAACCGTTGAATTTATTTAAGAAAATTCCAGCCGTTTGATTAGATTTCCCGATTTCCAAAATCCCAGCCGTTTGATTAGATTTCCCGATTTGGAAATGGTTTGAATTCATTTAGGAAATTGGGCTGAACCATATGAGTCTATTTTAACCCAATTTGAGTTCAATCAAGCTCGATCGAATCGATCAGACTTAATTGAACCCAATTGGACTCAGTTTTGCTCGATTTGAGTTAAGCAAGACAAAAATTATGCCAACAACTGGACACACATCAAACTAAAGATACATTGATGGCTATTATGATTATATATGGGGAAACCCGATTACATTGATAAGTAAGAATAAATTGATCTCACAGTGCAATGATAAATAAAATTTAGGGAAATAGAACAACTAAACTATCAAGCAAAACAATCTCTAAATATATATAGTAACAACCACAGTACCTAAACACATTGAGATAGGCTAATATTTCATATGAGAAAAAATTGAAAATAAACTAGCCCAACTAAATATTCAAGCAAATTATTTTGAGGGAAGTTTTAAAAAAACTTATATAATCTAAGATAAGAAAGATCAACATATAGATATCATCTTGAG
>NW_021599215.1:0-228 GCF_001605985.2 Dendrobium catenatum
CAAATTAGAACTCGCCACATCAGCTGTTTGTTGTGTACTGCGGCTGGGTACCGACGTCTACCGGGTGATGTGGCAAGTTGTAATTCGCCTCCGAATGCCGTCTATATCCACAAAAATAATTTTTCCATTCTCAGGGGATGCTATGTTCATTAATTAAAACGCTATAAATGATATTATATATCTATATATATATATATATATATAATGCTATTTTAGCTTCAAAATTAA
>NW_021599216.1:0-342 GCF_001605985.2 Dendrobium catenatum
GAAAGCTAAATCATATGCAAAAATCACTACAGGAAAATCATCTATTACCGGCAGATTTTCATGCGAAAAATTATTTATTTTCCGGTGGATTTAATAGTTTTCCGACGAAAAAATTTTCGCCGTTAAAACGAGCGTCGGAAAAAAATTTCGGCGGAAACAATGCGCCGGAAAAATTTTTCCGGTGGAATCGGGCTGCCGGTAATTTCTTCGGCGGCTGTCCGGCGGAAGTTGTCCGACGGAAAAATGCTGCCAGAATAAAAAAAATAATAAGAAAAAGCTCATTTGCCCAGCCAACCGGCCCCAGCCAGCAAACCCGCACCCTACCGCGTGAGCTGCCGCCAG
>NW_021599217.1:0-284 GCF_001605985.2 Dendrobium catenatum
GTACAGGTGATCATCCTGTACGAACTAGGTTCGTCCAATACGAACGGTTATTACAAGGTCGGTTCTAGAAACTGCTGAAAACTCTCCTAAGTCGGTTAATCGTTTGGACGAAAATTTATTCGTCTAGACAAAATTTTTACAGAGGACCAATCATCCTGGACTATTCTTTACTTCGTCTGGATGAAAATTTTCCAGAGGACCAATCGCCACGGATAATAATTTAATTTCGTCGGGACAAAAATTTTCGAGAGACCCGATCATCCTGGACAATTTTTAATTTCGTC
>NW_021599218.1:0-768 GCF_001605985.2 Dendrobium catenatum
GGTATTTTTACCCTTTAACAAATTAAGAGATGTAAAATATTGACTACAAATTTTCAAAAACAAAAATAATGCATAAGATATCAATTCAGTGATGATTAGAAGAATAAATTAAAGCATATGAAAAATAAAGCACCAAAAACAAATTAACTACAAAAATAAACGATGAAAAACAACAAAAATAAAGCAATAGGAGTAAAAATAAATAGCAGATAACAGATCAGAAATTAGTAGAAATAAAGTTCATGTAATTATGTCAATCACACCCAATCTGGTCCTGAAAATACTGAAAGTGTCGAAGGCCTGTGATTTAGTAAAAATATCAGCCAGTTGATTCTCAGTTTCCTTATGGTGTAACTCAATAGCTCCCTTGGTCACATGGTCTCTAATAAAGTGATGCCTTATGTCGATGTTCTTAGTCCTTAAATATTGGATTGAATTCTTAGAAATGCAGATGGCACTAGTGTTGTCACAAAAAATTGAGATCGTGCCTACAGGTTATGCTAAATCCAGTACATGCCATTTAAACCAAAGGACTTGGGACACAAAACTTCATAAAGTAATGTACTCAACTTCAGCAGTGAAAAGTGCAACAAAGTTTTGCTTTCTACTAGACCAGGAGACTAAAGACTGTCCTATGAATTGACAAGTTCCAAAAGTTCTTTTTCTATCCACCTCACATCCTGCAAAATCAAAATCAGAATATCCAATAATCTCAAAACAAGAGCTGTGCCAAGGGTATGAGATTCCTATGTTTTGGTTCCCTAAAAG
>NW_021599219.1:0-215 GCF_001605985.2 Dendrobium catenatum
TTTTTTAATCAAATTTTTTTAGGTCTACCTCTACCTTTCTTACCATAAGCCAAATCTAATACATCTACTTTTCTAAATGAGTCATCGGGAGGTTGTCATTTTCTGACCAAAACGGCTATGACGATTCCTTTTAATCTTATCTTCTACTAGAGCTACTCCAACATTTTCAGGTATATGCTTATTCACACGTTGGTCCTATTCATACTCTTCCTCAG
>NW_021599220.1:0-288 GCF_001605985.2 Dendrobium catenatum
CGAGCTCCTTTTTTTCCTTGGTCTGGGATCCTTGGTGCTTTGGTAAGTCTCTGATGGATTTAAGAGAAATGCACTCTGACTTTAGTTGGCTGGAGGCCTTTAAACATGATGCTTTATCTACTATAATCTTGAATGGGCAATGGGCTGTTCCGGTTGGTTGGCCTCATAATATTAAGAATTTGATTTTTGCTTTACCCATTGTGGTTACTGAAACTGCCTGTCTCTGGAATAACTCGACTAAAGTTTCTAATAATCAATTTTCTAAAGAATTTTTTAGGCAGCATCCGG
>NW_021599221.1:0-250 GCF_001605985.2 Dendrobium catenatum
TTCAGATGTTTGAATAAAGTCCAATTTGAGCTCTTTTATGTTCGTTTGGGTCTAAGTCCATTTCATGTTCGATGTCCACAAGTTTTGAGTTTAAAGTCAAAGTTCACCTTGCAAGTTCAAGTTCATCTCCATTTTACTTAGGTTCAACTCTTTATTAAGTCATTTAGATTTTGTTCAAGAGTCCAAGTATAAGCCATCCGTCGTTCTTTTGAGTTCAATTAAGTCCAGGTACGATTTCACCCAAAATTTC
>NW_021599222.1:0-306 GCF_001605985.2 Dendrobium catenatum
ACATTCACCCTATTCAACACATAACAAGCTGTGTTAATTGCTTCAGCTCAAAAATATTTTGGAAGTGAATACTCAGCAAGAATGGCTCTAACAGCTTCCACTAAAGTCTGGTTCTTCCTTTCAGCTACCCCATTTTATTGAGGAGTCCTAGGAGCTGAGAAGTTGTGGATAATTCCCTTATTCTCATAAAAATCTCCAAATCTCTCATTTTTAAACTCTCCCCCATGGACACTATAGATGGTCAAGATCTCACAACCTAGCTTTTTCTGAATCCAAGTGAATAAGGCTTTAAACTCATCAAAAGAC
>NW_021599223.1:0-211 GCF_001605985.2 Dendrobium catenatum
AAGAAGATTATACGATTTTGACCGAGCAAAGCCAATGGAATTGGAGATTGCAGTAGGGGCAGAGTTGTAATTTCGTGAGGAGCTTCGTACTTCATTGCTTTATTATCATTATCTTCAATCCTGATCCTCATATCATTACGGTGAAATTTTTATTTTTTATTTTTTATTTTTGGAGGGTAGCTGGGTAGGCACTCAACTAGGAAGTAGAGTT
>NW_021599224.1:0-348 GCF_001605985.2 Dendrobium catenatum
CTGACCAAATGGGTGCTAGATAGGCTCGGCATTAGCTCACCAAGGTCAGTTGTTATCTATGCTAACAACTTACATCACTCATAAATTTTATTATTCCGATTTTATTTTTGTCAAATTAATTATTGAACGATTTTCTTTTAAAAATTTGTCCTAAAATGTTCACATTACCTCTAATTTTGATAGTCTCAATGGCCATGTAATTTTGACATCAATCTCTAAATTCTATTTTTCAACAAATTTCCCTATTTTTATCATATTAACATCAAATTTCACTAGCTCTATCATGCATGTCAAAAACCTAACAAGGGGTGCAACCGAGTCAAGCCGGCTCGAGCTCGACACGATAAT
>NW_021599225.1:0-1053 GCF_001605985.2 Dendrobium catenatum
TTAATCCTTCAGTCCTTAAGTTTAGGAAGATACCAATGTCAGTCTTGGTGATTTCAACTTTGTTTTTAAAAATAAAGAAACTGATGACAGAATGGTCAGAGTTGGAAGACATATTCGCTAAACAATAATGAAAGGTTTCCTTATTATAGAAGTGTACTAAGGTGAGGATTAAGCCAAATTGAGTAGAGGTAAACAAGTGCATTACCTTAAAAGTTAACTCTTCCTGTACGAGTATTTTAGATGGGGTAATTTTTGCAGAGACAAACCTAGCATAGGATTCTTCATTGGCTTTAGAAAGAAAATTTTCAGAAGTGTTTCTTGGAGTCAAAGACTTTTGGCGCTTGCTAGAACTTGCCATTGAAAGATCTTGAGACAAGAAAGGTTTGAAAGAGATGTGTGAATGTGACTGTTCAGTAAAAAATGCCGTCAATTTATCAAAAAAATGACTGTTCCTACCAGACAAAATTTTCGTTCGTCTCGTACGAAAAAATTTCGTATGGACGAATGAATAAGTCAAAAAAATAAAGAGTTTTTCGTAAACACACAACTTACGAAGCGTCCTTTTATACAGGATTTTGACCAAAACAATCGTATAGACGAACACGTGTTCATATTAAAAATTGTCTTATCCATTCAACTGCTGCATTCATTCGTCCCATCGTTTGAAAAATATTTCATCTCGGACGATCTTGACGATCGTACAGACGAATTACATTAAAAACTGCTCTTAAAATGGTTCGAAATCACAAAGTTTATCATATTACACAAATCATCCCGTACGAAAAATTTTCATCCCGGACGATGATGACCACAAATTCACATTTTCACACTCAAAACAAAAACGAATAAAAATAAACAAGACAATACTTAAATACATACCTTTTAAAGAAGAAAATATCACATAAATTAAATAGAAAACACAATGAATACAAAACAAAAATATTAATGTTGCAGAAAAACATTTTTATCTAAGCATTTAAATCAATCACTCCAAGCCTTGTTCTTAATGTACTGATAGTATCAAAGGCTAAATGTTTTGTAAAAATGTCTGCA
>NW_021599226.1:0-281 GCF_001605985.2 Dendrobium catenatum
TCACCTGGGATTTCTTAAATAAGCCGCAAAGTCTTCTTAGCAGGTGCATGGTTCACAAATACGGGGGTGGCCTTTGGAACAGGAGCATAAACGGGGACACTCAGCTGGTTAGAAGGTGATCTATAGTGGGGCGGAGAGCCTGGCGGGCTGTGTTAGGTGGAGGATATGCACGGGCTCGGATGTGGATGTGCTCAATCATGTGTGGATTTTGGATATAGCCTTGTCTCGTTGGCCCACTTTTTGTAATGTTAATATGGCTCAGGATTGCACTGTTGATGAAT
>NW_021599227.1:0-266 GCF_001605985.2 Dendrobium catenatum
ACGGCCATCATCGGGGTGTTTGGGGTCATTTCCATTATTTGATCGAACCCTATCAACTCGACCAAGCTGTTGATCGAGGATCGGGTTTCTCATAGGCTTTGTGCCTTTTGTTCATGAATTTTCTTTGTTGAAGGCCTTAAAAGCCAAATATGAATGTTGTAGACGCCTTCTGTCTGCTTGTATCAGTGTTGTAGATCCGGTGGCATGGTAATTGTGGACGCCTTCTGTCTGCTTGCATTAGTGTTGCAGATCCGGTGGCGTTGGAT
>NW_021599228.1:0-341 GCF_001605985.2 Dendrobium catenatum
TGTGTTGTACTATATCCATTTTTATAAGTGATAAGATTCTCATTCCTTTTCTTAAATAAGATATTAGCAATTGAAAAATCTTAAGCTAAACAAAAATCTAATATAATCATGCCACCTTCATTCGTCGTTCGAAATTCATGGCCACCATGAATGTTTTTAAAATCATCTGCCTCTCTCCAACATGTCCATTTAAATCTCCTCCAATAAAAACTCTTTCTTCAAGAGGTATCTTTTATATTAATTCTTGTAAGTCATTCCAAAAATTTAATTTAAAACTCATATCCAAACCTACTTGAGGAGCATCAACACTTATAATATTAACAATCTTATCATCAACAACA
>NW_021599229.1:0-681 GCF_001605985.2 Dendrobium catenatum
ACTTGGTTGGAATCGGCGGACCTCTTGCGGATGGGAGATTGAGAGGTAAGTTCTGAAAACTTCATCTCTTCTCTCGTTGCGTATCTGTGCGTGTTCATCCCGAATGAGAGAGGGTTCTTCGGTTATATGTCGTGAGAGAGGCGGTTTGTGATTTTTGAATGAACAGTCGCTTCGTTTTGGCGATAATCATCGTGAGGTGGGACCGGGGGCGGTTGTGTCGTGTATGTTGGTCGGGAGCTTCAGTCGGTTGGTTGGTTCTCCGACAGTTAGATGTCAACAGCTCGGTTCATTTTTTAAACAAATGAGCTTTATGGAGCCTACTAACAAACAATTATGATAGAGTCTGTTTATGAACATATCTAGCTAAAGTTTTTGAGCTATCAAAAAAGCCTAATCGCAAACATATTTAATAAGTATTTTTGAGCTACCAAACGAGCTCATTCACAAACAAATAAGCTAAAAAAATAATTCTTCTTTTAAACAAGCTTGTTCATGAACAATTTAAATAAACAATCCAACAAACATGAATAAATATCTCTTGTTCATGAACAAATTTATTTCTATGAGAGATTATAACAATTAATGAAATTAGTTTTTTATAAAATAAAATCATTTTATGATAACAAAAAAATATAATATTATAAATATAAATAATTTTAATTAAATTGTATATAATATTTA
>NW_021599230.1:0-1573 GCF_001605985.2 Dendrobium catenatum
CATTCTCTTTCCCTTCGTCGTTGATTTGAGCCAACAGAGCACCTAAAGACTCGTCCAAGGCTGCAGTGTAGAGAATTAACAGCTTTCCCGGAATTGGGGCTGCCAAGACTGGTGGATTAGAAAGGTATTGTTTAATGTCATCGAAAGCATTTTGGCACTTCTCGTCCCATACAAATTTATTGTCTTTTTTTGCAGGGACAGAAAAGGGTTGACATCTCCCGAAAAGAATTAAAATAAACCTCCTTATATACGCCAATCTACCTTGTAGAGACCTTAACTGGGTAAGGCTCTTAGGAGATGGCATATTTAAGATGGCTTCAATTTTAACATGGTCGATTTCGATTCTGCGGTGCCTCACTACGAATCCTAAGAATTTTCCTGAGGTGACGCCGAAGGCACACTTCAAGGGGTTTATTTTCAAATTGTAGCGGCGCAACCGCTCAAATACAACTCTTAAGTCATACAGGTGAGCCTCTTTGACCTTACTCTTGACAACTAAATCATCAATATAGCACTCAACTTGATTGTGAATTAAGTCGTCAAAGATACGGGTCATGGCCCATTCGTAAGTTGCTCCGGCATTCTTTAAGCCTAATGGCATCACCTTGTAACAAAAGATTCCAATAGGGGTTCTAAACGCAGTATTTCTCTCATCTTCTAGAGCCATCTTGATTTGGTTATAACCCGATGAGCCATCCATGAATGAGAAAATGGCATGTGATGAGGCAATGTCCACCATGAGTTCTTGTATTGGTAGAGGGAACTCGTCCTTAGGACATGCCTTATTCATATCCCTATAATCGACGCAAATCAGAATTTGACCATTTTTCTTTTGGACCGGCAAAGAGGGGTATTGTTCCTCTTGAATAAACCCAGCTTCGGCCAATTTCTTAACTTCAGAAACGACTTGTTGCTTGATTTCTAAACGCATGCGTCGAGGAGCTTGTTTGACAGGAATGGCATCGTGCTGAACTCCAAGTTTATGAACCGCTACCTCAGCGGGTAAACCTGGCAGTTCATCATATGTCCAGGCAAAGCAATCCTAAACTCAGATAAAAGTTGAATCAAATCTTTGGTTTCACCCTCACTCAATAGAGCACTTATAAAGATTGGACAGGGGTCATCATCGGTTCCCAGGTTAATTTCTTTTAATTCATCAACTGTCGATTTAACTTCTTCTTCTAATTCAGGGGGTGCATCCCGAACTTGAAGGTCATCGGGATCTTCTAAAGTCTCCAAACAGAGCCCATCAAGAGAATAGAAAGGATATGTAAGGACATTTGGCGAATCAAGATGGTAAGTTATCATTAGGCAATACTCATCGTCATCGAATGAACTAACGGTTCCAAAGCCGATACCACTTGTAGGGTTATCCTTAATTTTTGCTTGCCAAATATTTTTGTGGTATCTGTCCTGACTCTTAGTCCATCGGTATGGTACAGAACCTTTATAGAAAGTATTTTTCACACAAACAAGGAAGTAATCGAAAGGTGTCCATTAATTCATTAAAATTTGCCTCCTCAAGGGTTACATCATTTTCATCCCTTACGGAGGAGGAGCCAGGAAAGAATTT
>NW_021599231.1:0-528 GCF_001605985.2 Dendrobium catenatum
CGATCGCCTGTGTCTAATCGACCTGGCTGATCTCTGATCGGCCTGGACGATTGGACCACCTTTTTGACCAATCGGCCTGTACGCAATTATTGAGCCATATTGGCCTGGACGATTTTGCTATCGGCTAGGATGATATGGCAGTTTCTTTAAATTCTGGCCATTCCAGCCATAGTTTTGCACCTTCCACCCTTTTTCCTCTTATGTTTTCTTGTTAACTCCCCTCTATGGCTGGTGGGAAACGTGTCCGACAAACTTCTAGGAGTTCTTCGAGGGCTAGGATTGACCCTCATTTCAGGGAAGTAGAAGATGAAGCCGCCTACCATCGTTAAAAGAGTGTGGGATAACTGTCTCCAGAATCATAAATCTTGCTCACATCTCATACCCGGTAATGGATCTTTTCGCTCATACCTCCCTTTGCTTCATTCTGTATCTTACTTTCCCTTTCAATACCGAGTTTCTTCGAGAGTTTTTCGCAAACCTTCGCATTAACATACCTTCACAGCCCTGACCTCCTATGTGAATCGATGC
>NW_021599232.1:0-266 GCF_001605985.2 Dendrobium catenatum
GTGTGATGCTCCACATCACCAGGTAAGAAGAAAAGAGCTAAAGTAGCGAGGTAGCATCCTCTCCACTAAGATCAACAATTCTTAAGTAAGTAAAATCTCACGGTGGTAACACCCAAATAAACTAGTGGGACCCTGTGGAAAGTAGAAGTGACCTCAACACATTCATAGGACTAATCTGACAACTGAGCCTAGCACATGAATGGTAAAATGGGTCACGATAGCAGTAGTAGAACTGATCTTCTGCTAAAAGATCAAAGTTCCCAAAG
>NW_021599233.1:0-204 GCF_001605985.2 Dendrobium catenatum
TTCTTTTGATAAATAAGTAGGAAGATTGTTCATTCAATAATGGAGAATACTAATCACATGGCACCGAAGTGTGCATTCTATGATAAAAAATTATATAATTTTTTGTTATATGAAATATGTAATTCAATTTATCTTAATTCAAATATAATAGAAGCATAAATCATCTATATTGATACAAATATTATATTTAATATTGATATATAA
>NW_021599234.1:0-292 GCF_001605985.2 Dendrobium catenatum
TAGGCCAGGTGGTCTGCCAGAATCCGCAGGCGGGGAGGTGCCTAACAAGGTAGAGAAGGTATAATATGATACATGAAAAACCCTCGGAGAGTCCGAGCTTACTTCTTAAGACCATTAGAGTTTCTATCTTATCTTAAAATTTTTAAATTTAATTAATGTAGAAAAATTTTGACCGGTTCTTATGAGCCTACAATCACTTTCCAGACTTAAATAAACACAACATACAAGTAAAAAGATTAGAAAAGTAGGTAGTTCTATTGCGCAATCAAGTAAACAAATCAACTAAATTAAT
>NW_021599235.1:0-220 GCF_001605985.2 Dendrobium catenatum
TCTTTGTATTTTCTTTATTCCGTTGGCTATTTAAAGCTTCTCCTCTTCATGTAAGGATGATGAATTATTGATAATGAAACTTTTATGTTCTTGGTGATCTCTTAGTGAGTTCATGTTGATCTCTTAGTGAGTTCATGAAAGGAGAAGCCCGAGGAGGATAATTTGCAATACCCGTCAATCTTGGGAAGAGTCTAAGGTTCGCGGTTCTTACGATCTCTTT
>NW_021599236.1:0-251 GCF_001605985.2 Dendrobium catenatum
AATCCAAATTATGATTTAAACCTTCTAAATATGCTTCGGGTCTTTGATCTGGAGTCATTTGGGTTCGGATTGAGTCGAATTTGGTGTCGTTGGATTTGTATTTTTGATACGTTCAGTTCGACTATAAGTTTGCTGAAATCGGAGTTAAGATGGTCTCCGATTAATTTCTGAAGTTTTCAACTTAGCCTTTATCTCTAAATTCCCTCTCTATATATATTTTTTCATTTTTTTAGGGGGAGGCACGTGCCCTC
>NW_021599237.1:0-214 GCF_001605985.2 Dendrobium catenatum
GAGGAGTTTGATGCAGTTCCTTACCCAAAGGGGTTTTTTCCTCCCTCCTTCAAGATCTTTGATGGTACTGGAAACCCAAGACAGCACATAGCCTACTTTAGAGCCAGTTGTTGCAACGCTGGAGGAAGCGATGCTTTGCTTTTCACACAGTTTGTCAGTAGTCATTCAGGGGTAGCGTTCGATTGGTATGCAGATCTTCCAAATGGTTTAGTAC
>NW_021599238.1:0-281 GCF_001605985.2 Dendrobium catenatum
CAATTAAGGATCTGCTCTAGATGTCGACCCCATTCCTCCAAACTTTTCTAAGCAATGTCTCTACCACTCAACAATAAATGACTGGACTCATATTTTAAAATTGTTTAGGTGGTTTAGGTGGCTCCCAAATCCAGGCCGGGGTAAGACCAGATTAGCACTGCATTAGCTAGGTTTGGATCACTTTTTCAGTACCCAAGTTAGACTTATGTTCTGAGGTGAGCTCGAGCTATAAAACCTCAACTTTCGGGAATCGAATCCCAATTTTCTAATAAAATTGATCA
>NW_021599239.1:0-317 GCF_001605985.2 Dendrobium catenatum
GCTTCAGCGACAGCTTCCAGCTTTTTTGCATCCTCCAAAAATTCTTTGGGTGCGTTAGCAAGATTTAGTGCGGACCAGAGACTAGGAGGGGCATCGTTTCTAGCTCTTATGGCTAGCTGAACTAGATGGGCATCCTCGCCCTCAATAGCAAGGTCCACCAAAGTATTTCCATTCATCATCAGTCTAAGGGACTTAAACCCTATTCCGAATTGGATTGAGTTTTCATAGACTAACTCTTCAACCAGTAAGTCACGGTCCATTGAAAACAGTAGTTTGCCAGCCATTGCAGATGATTTGATTATCTGAGAATTAGAAAG
>NW_021599240.1:0-226 GCF_001605985.2 Dendrobium catenatum
AAAACTAATATTTTTCAAAACCTGTTTTCCAAAATTCAACCAACAACATTATCCAAAATATTCTTGCAACCTAATGCCCCTTAATTTAAAACCCCACAAACATTATTCAAGATAGCCCAATTAATAAAATAAAGAAAGTACTTACCATAAATGAAAGTACTCTTATCCTTGTTAATGGACAACACACTTATATTTTGGAACTGAGATAAAAATTGTACTAACATAT
>NW_021599241.1:0-209 GCF_001605985.2 Dendrobium catenatum
CCCGGCAACTCGCCGGGTAGGGTCCGGGTTCGGATTTCCGACCCGTTTGTCCACCCGGGTTGGGTTAGGGTCGACCCGTTTGAACCCGGGTCAGTTCCGGATTCGACCCAAACCCGACCCGTGACCCGAAATTGACACCCCTAGTGGTGTCTATAAATAGAGATATTATTAGGTCCAGACACCTGAAGTAGCTCAACATCCGGACGTTA
>NW_021599242.1:0-282 GCF_001605985.2 Dendrobium catenatum
TGAGATGATGTATTAATTTTTTTAGGAAGAGTCGGCACAGCTTTCTTTCTTCCTAATTGTTTTGTTTCAACCTCTGATTGTTTCTTTTCAGCCTCCTTATTGGATTGCTTTTCAATTTTAGAAGTTGATGCTATATTTTCATAGGATTTAATTGATTTTGGTGCTTTCGGAATGAAGTACTTTGCATCTTCATAAATTTTTACTTCATGGACAGAAAAAGGTTGTATATCACCTGAAACTCTGAGCTCTTCTCCATCTCTCAAGTACTTCATACATTGATGT
>NW_021599243.1:0-243 GCF_001605985.2 Dendrobium catenatum
CCTTCCGCCAACATTCGTGTTGTTTCTCATTCTTATCCGGTCATTTCCATCTCCGACGACGCAGACCCGGAGGAGAATGAGGACAGGGTCCTTGAAGCTCCACGTGAATTCGAAGATGGCGCCAGTTCTGCCATGGACGAATTGTGTGAGATTAATTTGGGCACTGAATCAGATCCTCGACCCATTTTTCATAGTGCTTTGTTATCCGAGTCAGAGGCTCAAGAGTATGTTGCACTCATTTCT
>NW_021599244.1:0-278 GCF_001605985.2 Dendrobium catenatum
CTCCCTTTTTTTTAGGAGGAGGTGCCCCTAAAGACTCCTGCCACTGATGTCTATGTGAAGGTTCACTCTTAACCTTAGGAGGGACTGCATCGGGTATGCTTGATATTTTTAATAAACATTAGATTTTATTATGAGTTGAATACAATTGAGTTTGTTCAATTTGGAATTTTTTGGAATTAGTTGTGATTTTTCAAAGTTTGAGTATTTATTGAATTTTTAAAATTATTTAATAAAGGGGATTTTTATGATTTTGCTCCAAATGAATTCTAAACTCCTTG
>NW_021599245.1:0-219 GCF_001605985.2 Dendrobium catenatum
GAATAACCTTAGCTTCGCTCTTATCGGGTCGGGGCTGGGAGGGGATCAACTTGATTTTCTTCCCATTGTGTTCGAACACGCAGGTGTTCGTCCTCCCATAAATGTGGACATCATTGTCAAACAGCCAAGGGCGGCCAAGAATAATCTGACCCACATCCATAGTCAACACATCACACCAAATCTTCTCCTGATATCCATTGAATTCGAGAGGTATAAGGC
>NW_021599246.1:0-305 GCF_001605985.2 Dendrobium catenatum
ATAATTTTCATCCAGGACGAACTGTTTTCGTCCAGGATGAACGTATCATTTTCTTTCAATATAAAGGCTTTCCAACTCAACAATCACATCTCCAAACATCTCTTTCAATCCCTTTCGACTTTCAAATCAACAATGGCCTCATCTAACAAGAGACAAAAGGTGTTAGCAAAGAAACCCCACAGGAATGCTTCTGAAAACTTCCTTTCAAAAGCAAATGAGGAATCCTTTCCTCGTTTTGCATCTGCCAAAATCACACTTTCTCGCATTCTGATTCAAAGCGAGATAAACTTCAAGGTAATGCACCT
>NW_021599247.1:0-464 GCF_001605985.2 Dendrobium catenatum
TTTGAATTTAAATATTTAATGATTTGTATATTTTCAATTTTATTTTTAAAGAGGATTTTAATTGTTATAATTGTTAATTTTAGATTTTATAGAACATTACACTTAACATCTTTTAAGTGTCATAAGCTTTTGATTAGCAAGTCGTAGACTCATATTTGTAATGCCATAAATCCTCCAAAATTGGGGTAGATGGATAACATAGAGTCATTCATTTTAAGTAAGTGTTTTGATCCTTAAAGCTTCTTAATCCAATACACATTTGCCCTGCTAAAAGGAATTAAGCACAAAGGTGCAGAAGTTGAAATGTCTAAGTAATTTATTATTAACATTTAAATTAATTTAGTTTGAATTATTATTAATTTTTTATTTTAATATTTACATTATGCCAAATTCATTCGTGGCATTATCATAACAGGCACGAGGATAAGGCCTCCTTAAGACACGTAGTCCTGCAGTTCAAAATG
>NW_021599248.1:0-224 GCF_001605985.2 Dendrobium catenatum
GGCCGGCGGTATCAACAGAGAGGGGTGAGGGGATTGTTGAGGAGTTAAGTACTTTCCAAACAAGCTATGGCAAATTAAGAGGGAAAATAATAAATCCTCTCTAAATTAAATTTAGATTGGATTCAAATTTAAAAACTTTCCTTATTTAGGATTTTGTAAATATGGAAAGTTTTAGAATTTCAAATTTGAATTTCAAAATTTTCTAACTCCTTCCTTTATTGTTA
>NW_021599249.1:0-293 GCF_001605985.2 Dendrobium catenatum
GTAGGAAACTTTCACCGGCGGTTTATTATAGCGGCAGATTACCGGCGGCTTAGATCACCGGTTAAAGGCGGATTTTGAACCGGCAGTTTTCCGGCCGTGAGACCGCCGGTTATTTGACCTTCGGCTTACCGGCGGTCGATATACCGACGGTTCTCTGGCGGTTTAGTTGGGCGTCATTTGTTTTTGAAATCGCCGGCAAACGCCGGTAGACCGCCGGTCTTTTACTGGCGAACGCCGACGGTTCAACCCGTCGGTACTACCGACTATATAAACCGCCGGTGACCGTCGGTAAC
>NW_021599250.1:0-464 GCF_001605985.2 Dendrobium catenatum
TCCGTCGCGAGTAGCACTGGACCGGCTGGGCCGGTCCTGGTAGAGCCGGTCCAAGCTGGACCGGCATAACATTAATATGCCGGAGGAAACACAAACAACAAATGGATCCAAATCAAACCATTTTTCTATTGATCGTGTTGCATTTGAAATAATGACTATCTTAACTGAGAGAACTACAGTTTAGGTAGTTTGAATTAATGAGAAAAGGATCAAAATGATCTCTCAACTCTTTGTGAGAGACCAAAATAGTTCCCAACTCTTTTGAGGGATCAATTTGGTCCCCCCACTACTTAAAAAGGGACCTTTTTGGTCATAACATTAAATTTTGAGGTTAATAGTGTTAAATCAAGACGTATTTAAGTTATTTTTAATTAAACTATTTATTAAATATAATTATCAAGTAATAGTAATTTAAAAAAATATTAAACATTTTCTTATTAAAAAAATAATTCTAGTTTTTATTT
>NW_021599251.1:0-325 GCF_001605985.2 Dendrobium catenatum
TCTGATTTATGTGCGGCTACCACTCTTTATTCTAAGCGAAATTTTGAATGATAAATAAGATCTCTGAAGCCTGACTTTAGAATGTACCTGGTTTGATGATTCTTCAGTTAGCATTTTTTTAAAAAATTATTTTTTATAAACAACGCATAGAAGAACTTGTGTTATAGAAATGGGCGTTTACCTTAACTGCAATCTAGTTTATTTTTAGCAAAAGATTTTTTTATATAATAGTATATAGATTTCTGCAAAAAAAAATTGTTGCTAGGAAAAGGATGTTTGATACCATTTTTTTTATTAGTAAAACTTTCTCCATCAACTCTTTTTA
>NW_021599252.1:0-242 GCF_001605985.2 Dendrobium catenatum
TGCTAGGAGTGGCTTTAAGTTTTGGGCAATCTGACTTCATGTGTCCAGGTTTCTAACACTTGTAGAAAATCACATCATTAGAAACCTTAACATTCCTATTGAACTTACCTCAATTCTATTATTGGCATCTATTTTTCTTCCTCTCCAGAAAGCTTATAAATTGTCTAGTCATCAAAGAAATATTATCCTCATCCTCAAGTTGTGATAGATCACTCTCTGTCTCCTCCACTTTTAGTTTTATG
>NW_021599253.1:0-267 GCF_001605985.2 Dendrobium catenatum
ATTATTTTGTGGATCATACCGTACGATATTATATCGTACAGTACGAATTGTTTTTTAACTGTTCGTACAGCTTCGTACCAGGACGAAGTCTGTTTATGAAGATCGTACTGTACGATGTGTAATCGTACTGTACGAACAGTAACAGCTACTTTTGAAATCAGAGATTTTTGGAGCCCGTTTTAGATGTCAATCAAGTTCTTTTTCAGTAAGAATCACAGAGAGGAAGAACGTGGTTAGAGAGGGACTCCAAGGGAGAGAGCTCTAGAG
>NW_021599254.1:0-1445 GCF_001605985.2 Dendrobium catenatum
AATTACCACAGTGGGCAAGTTCAAATGAGAGAAACATATATCTCTGAATCCCTTTGAAGGAGAAAGTGTAAGCCTCTGATTGATTTATGAGGTTAGCAATACGTCCAGCTTCACCCTATCATGAAAATGAAAGGTTTGGATGCCAAATTTCCTCCTTTGAACTTGGCAATACATCCATCATTGAAATGCTTGATTCTTCTTTAAGCACGAAAGGTTTGGAGATTATTTGATCATCCAATTAGTGTCCAAAATATTCTCCAAAAAATTCAAACTATGGTTCAAGCAGTTGATTTGGCTTATTTGGACTCAAATCGGATTACTTTTGGGGTTGTCGAGTTAGTCTCATTGAGAAGTTTAGTTTGACTATAAGTTTGCTGAAATCAAAGTTGGGACGATCCACATTAAAATTCATGAATTTTTTAATTAAATATTTCCACAAGATTCATTGCTCAATCATAGAAGATTTTTTAATAACACACCATATTTTAAAAAGAATTTACATCAAACAATGAATTTAACAATCCAAAGATAATATGATAGTTCTTTATGTATTCAAAATTAAAATTTCTCCTATCGAACTCCCTTCTTTCCAAACATAGTGTATTTATGTGTATTTGTGCCTAAGTATGTCGATGGTTGGGCACGTCGGATTGATGTGCCACAACAAACAACGTTTACTGAGTCGAATAATATAATACATAGATCCCTTAAATACGATACATCAACAAACACAACGAAACTGATTTGTAGTTTCACTACTAACGATACTTTTGTTACAATGCATGTGGAATACGATGAAGTATGTGAATACATACTAAGGGTAGCCACCACTATAACTTTATTTTTCTTCATGAATTTAACCACTCACCGTTGTTGCAATTGATGCGAATAATGGATTATTTTCCATATCATTTTTGTCATCAAAGTTGAGACCCAAGCTTTTGATAAAACGTTCAAACGTATATCCTTAACAAAGAGGTGCAACTCAATTTTTCTTTCATAAATTGATTTAAACAGTTTAGAACGCTATATAAAAGAACAAAAATTTGAATGTGTAATATTAACAAAGAACATTAACGATAATACAAGCTACCAAATGAATATATATAAAAAAATACTAAACAAATTGAAAATAAAATCACTTACCAATGCCACCGGTGAAAATATACTTCCATCTTCAAGCATGAAGTTCGTTCTAAATAACTCAACAAATACATATAAAATCAACTAAAAATTAGAAGAGGAAAATTGGAATGAGAAAATGGGAAAAGCTTGGTAGAAATGGGGGCTTAAATAGCCCGAGTTCACTCCCAATGGTTCCCAGATTTTTTTTTTAAATTTAAATTTGCCTGCCACGTGGCAAGCAGTTGCCCGGTGGGGTCATTATTGGGTTTGTTTAGCAGATTTAACTTTTTTTCCCTCCTCTTTTTTCAAATTTAAATTCT
>NW_021599255.1:0-323 GCF_001605985.2 Dendrobium catenatum
AATTGGATATGGAACAGGCTTATGATAGTATGGGCTGATCAACACTTCATCAGGTGCTTAAGTGGTATGGTTTCCCTACTCTGTTTTCTAACCTCCTTATGGAATGTGTTGTAGATTTGAGGTTTTCTATCATTATCAATGGAAGTAACTCCAACTGGATTTGTGCTAAAAGTGGCTTCCGTCAAGGATGCCCTCTTTCTCCGTATCTATTCATTCTGTGCTCTCAACTCTTATCCAATTCTTTGGAGCAAAGGGGGAAGGATCTTGGTATTCGTATATCACCTAAAGGTCCAAGAATCTCGCATCTTCTTTATGCAGATGAT
>NW_021599256.1:0-304 GCF_001605985.2 Dendrobium catenatum
TGATTGAGATAATTCATTTTGAGAAGTTTTTTTTTTATTTTCATGTATTATTCTATAAGTGTGATATTTGTATTGTACCATTATTTTTTTGACCTATATGAATTTTGTAGTGTATACATGATAGTTTTGGGAGTTGACCACACAAAACATCCATTTTTCAAAAGGTTTCTTATTATACGATGACATCATCATACGGTATGATTTGCACTTGTTTGTTTGTATGAGTAGGGACAATTTTACAAGTTAGGTTGAGTTATTTAATACTAATCGTGCGTATGAAATTGTCTTCATCTATATGTTCTAG
>NW_021599257.1:0-250 GCF_001605985.2 Dendrobium catenatum
GCTCGAAAACCCGGCACACAGCGGAAAAGTAAACACCGGCCTAGCCTAAAACTAGAGTTGGTTGTCCTAGCAAACCATCTAAAGTGTGTGAGGTAGGCCGTGTGGTTTGGATATGTCCTATGTAGGACAAATTGTTAAAGTTGTTTGACGTTCTGATTGGTTGAAAGACTTAAGGGAAGATTTAAATTTGAGTTTAAGTATTAATGATTTGATATTGATTTTAAGGTTGATTAATAATTTCTGGAGTTTT
>NW_021599258.1:0-1335 GCF_001605985.2 Dendrobium catenatum
CGCCAGAGCTTGTGTTCGGGTAAAATTAAACTCTAAGATCCCTAATGGTATTTGGGTTGAAGGTATTCATGGCAAGTTTTTTCAAAAATTTGAATTTGAGAGTTTATCTTCTATATGCTTCAATTGTAGAATAATTGGACATAAAGACATTGCATGTCCAAATGGTCTTCAAAATTCAGTTCTTAGTAAGAAGGAAGCTACAAAGAATCTTTATCAGTTGATGAGAGCTCTTACGGGCCTTGGATGCACGTCAAATTCAAATCCAAAAGAAATATTAAAAGTGTTAAGAGGGATTCGCATTTAAACCATGGTGTAGATTTTCAGTAAGTTCGTCGGTTCTATGATGGATCTAAACCAGATCGTCTCTCTTTGAAAACAGATTTAAATTTGGTAGAAAATACAGCTGAAATCAAGGGAAGAGATGAAGTGGTTGTTAGCATAAATTCAAATTTGTTGAGTAAACCGGATTTAGCTAATAATTCAAATGTTGAATTTAATGATTCTGGTTCGTTGGATGCTGATAATACACCTAGAAAAATAGTTGCTAGTCCAACGTGTATGTCTAAAATAGCTGAGGTTTTGATTTTTCAAACCCCACAAGAGATGGATGCTGTTACGAAGGAGTGTGAGAAGGAGCTAAATATAGTTTTGGCTCCTACTAAGGCTGCAATTACGTCTAAGGAGGAAGGTTCTAACGGAGCTCTTGATAATATTGCTGAAAGTTTGGGATCACTTGATTCAAATTTTAAAATTCCACCAAGCATGGAGACAGTTAAGGCAGTTGAGGCCCATACTATTCCAGTTGGTCTAAAATCTGATGCTCCAACGAATTCTCCTAAGTTGGCTGAGAATTCAAATTTTCAAGTTCCTCAATTGATGGAGGTGGTTATGGAGAAGGGTGTGGAAGAGCAGGTCACGGTTTTGACACCTTCTAAAGCTGATGAGATTTCAGAATTACATGCTTTTAATGATTTGCTTAGAGATGGATGTTCCAATTCCATTTCCCCATCCTCTACAATCAGTTTAAAATTCAATAAATCTATTTTATTCAAAGGGAATAAGAGTTCTTTGCTATCCAGTTCTAAAACCAAGCTATTCAAAGAGCTACAAGGACTAGGACCTGTGAAAGATCAAAGTAGAAGAAGGATTGCTGATCACAAGGTAAAGAACGGTTTGAAGGGTTCTTCACAGAAGCTTTCAGTAATATGATACACGATTTTTTCCTCTCTAATTTCAAAGCAGTTAAAGACATGAAGGGAATTCCAATCGAAGAATTTTCCATTTATTATGCTTGGTTTTACAATTGTTTTTTTTTTTTTTGGAAAAGACTTCTAA
>NW_021599259.1:0-231 GCF_001605985.2 Dendrobium catenatum
GCTATGATGTGGCTGGGGCTCGTTTTCTCGTCGTCTTAGCTGGTGGCAACCTCTGGTAATGTTCTCATACTTGTTTGGATCGATTGGTGCGCTTTCTTCGCCTATTGGATGGTCCGTGCGAGGCTTCGGGGAAGCTAGGAGCCTCGGCTGATTACTGAGCCCTCATTTGGATTTCATTTTGTCCTTTTTATTGTTTTTTTGTTTTTGGGCTTTTGCTCTTTTTCTTGTGTT
>NW_021599260.1:0-259 GCF_001605985.2 Dendrobium catenatum
ACTAGACGGCTCTGGATTAAATTGTTTTCTGTGTGATTGAATGCGTACCGTCTGATGCATGTTGTCGGGGGTGTGCCAGTTGCGTGTGTAATTATTTTTGTTTGCGAGAAATATTATATATATATTTCACCCAATATAAATATAGGTAAGATTAAAAAAATTCAATCGAATAAAATGAGATATTCATGATCAATATTGGATCGGATAACGAAATAAATAATAATATTATTAAAAAATAATAACATTAATATAATAATCA
>NW_021599261.1:0-388 GCF_001605985.2 Dendrobium catenatum
GAGATCTTCTTGACCTCCACCTTACCATTCAAAATACACCCATATGCTATTCCTCTGCTATTAAGCATATTGAATGGCGCCAAGCACTCCCCTCTGAATTTCATGCTCTACAGTCACAAGGAATGTGGACTTTAGTTCCTCTTCCCACTAATCAGACATTATTGGCTATTAATCGATATTAAAAATAAAACACCATGCTGATAGATCCATTGCCCGTTATGAAACACGGTTAGTGGTTCAAGGGTTTAAACAAGAATATGACATTGATTGCCTTGAAACTTTTAGTTTGGTCGCCAAATTCCCCACCATTCGCTTGCTTCTCATGGTTTCCTTCATTTTAATTGGTCCATCCTCCAACTAGATGTGGTGAATGCCTTTCTTCGTGGCA
>NW_021599262.1:0-1488 GCF_001605985.2 Dendrobium catenatum
ATAGTTTTCTTTTTTATGTATGAATGAATTTTTAAAATTTAATTGTTGAATTCCAACATTATTTGAGTTGAAGAGGAAATAAACAAGTTCAAATAATAATTTATCATAATGGGTAGAGGCGGAGCTAAAAAAAATTTCATGTAAGGCACAAATTATTGAATTAAAAAAAAAAAAAAAAACTTAACCCTTTTTGTTTGGGCTTGAACTTGAGACAGGCATAAGCGGTGCTAAGCCTAGATGAAAAGGTTATGCCTGTCCCAAGCCCGATTAATTATTCTGTGCAAACGACAAACTCCGTTCGGGGACCAATCAGTTCATTACCGTTCGGTATCGTGGCTTGGTACCGCTGAAGTGCGCATTCTGATTGGTCTCCGAACGGCATTATGCATCTGATCTGGTATAGAATAATTTCTCCTCAAGCCCGGATGAAAAAGGTGAGAATTTTTTTATATTTTAATATTTTGTGCCGTCATATGAAAAATTTTAGAACTGCCCCTGTGTGATAGCTATAAAAAAGCTTAAATTAATTTTTTTTTAGAACAAAATATTTCTAATTTATAAAATAGCTTTCAAAAAAATATTTCCCCTAATAAAACTTTACATCCACTTATACTGCATGCAACTGCCCAGAATGGACCCTTAGTGTGATTGTGGATAATAGTTATAGGATAAGATTTATGATCTATTCTGGGTAAATTTCTGGCTATCACATTTTTCAAATTATTATCATATTTTAATTGGCTACTATTATTTTATTGCTGCTTTCAGAATCAACCAGAAAGCTGTCCTAAACAAAGTCTAAGGTTTCGTTTGGGACGACTTTCCTATTGCTTCTTAAAGCAGCTTCTTAGTACAAAAGCTGCTTTAAGAGGTAGAAAGGAAGCCGTCCCAAACGAATTAAGTCAGACTCACATGCACACCAAATATGAAATGCTAGTTGACAATCAAAGTTATCAATCAACATATCAAAATGAGTAACGTGCATAATATCCATTAACATCGAAACGGTAATCTCATCTCTCTAAATATTATAATGATACGGTCACCTCTTATAAACTGTGAGATTGATCCAATCTCAAACGGTCTTTCTTCTTGGCTCATTCAAATTGATCTAAAGGGAAGAGAGGGAAAGAGTGGGTGTGTGTGACTTTGTCCGTACATTATTTTATTTTATAAGGGCCATCCTCTGGAACAATTATTAGGTCTGGTGACCTGACATAGCTCTATGTTCGGACGCCAATAACCTGTCACCACGTGGTCTTACTCAATACCGCGCGGCCCGACGACTTGACCAGGGATTGTTATGTTCGCGTATTGCTTGGTATTGCTAGGTATTGCTCAGTATTGCTAGGTATTGCTTGAAAACAATGAAAAATATCTCTCTGTGAAGATCAATACCGAGTAATACTGAGAAATACCGAGCGATACCGAGAAAAACGCGGTATTGCTCGGTATTACTCGGTATTGCTCATTATTGTCGAGCAAAAT
>NW_021599263.1:0-327 GCF_001605985.2 Dendrobium catenatum
TTTTCATTAAGTGCTTATTTAATCCTTTTAAAAGTTCTCCAAAAATTCTGTTCATTCAAGCAATCCAGGTTTAAAATTTCGTTTAATTTGATCATCTGATTTGAGAGAACGAGCCAAAAAACTGATCATATGGCGTTTTCGTAGCCTGCTTCAGGTGCGTGTCATCTGGACCGTTGATCGCGAGATCAACGGTCCAGATCAAGCTATTTCGGTGCCTTTTTGAGCTGTGTATCCGATTCGCAGCTAATTACTCCGTCCGGCGCGATCTCAACCGCCTATCCAAATCCACAGGATTGATTATCCGCCGTCCGATCCATCTCGGCTGAG
>NW_021599264.1:0-323 GCF_001605985.2 Dendrobium catenatum
AAAGAAATTATCCAATCATCCAAGATGATTATAGAATAATCTAGGATTATCGGGTGAAATTATTGTGTCCTAGATGATTTGTCAAAAAGGTGTTAAAGTTGTCCAGGATGATCAGGGATTATCTGGGACAATAAGATATTGGCAATTGTCCGAAGGAGTCAAGATGGATGATCGTTGAAAAAGAAGATCATCCTGGCAGATTAGGTGAATCATCCAGAATGATGCACAATAATGGATTATACTGGACGAATTTAAAATGTTTAAAGCATTGCCACGTGTATCATTTAGGACGAACAGGTTAATCGTCCAGGCCGATCATCAAT
>NW_021599265.1:0-421 GCF_001605985.2 Dendrobium catenatum
AAATTTTTGAGCGAACCAAACCATTCCCCAATGCATCCATCTAATGAAAAATGTGTGCAAATGTTCTTGCATTTTCACTTTGAAAACAAATTTGGGGTACCCTAACAGAACCCCCATACACCCAAACCTCACTAAAAAACAACAAAAAAACAGTGAGAGAGAGATCAATAGTCAAAGAGACAAATAGTGATGTAGGTAACCTGCAAGAAAAACAAGAAGGCAAACCCAATGGAACAGTAGAGAGACAACGTCTCTGTGTATTGTGTATTAAGATCAAAAACTAAAAAACCTTACAGCTTCCTCTAGAGTATTTTATCTACTCAGTTTTACTAAAAGCAGGGACTGAAAAGTAAAAGCAACTATTAGTACTATATAACTACTTAAGGGACGGGTAGTAGTGGGGAAATAGCTGCAACCAGAG
>NW_021599266.1:0-484 GCF_001605985.2 Dendrobium catenatum
ACAAAAACTGTTTGGCTGGATTTAGCGTAAATCCGACGTAAATCCCGCTGTAAATCCGATACCAAACAGCCCCTAATGCTGATATAATACTCTTCTAACTCTCCTCCCAAGATCGTTTCTCTCTTTTCACTCCATCTCCCCCCCTATCTCTCTATCTCTACTGGTAGGCGTCTGAAGCTACGGGAAAAGAAGACTGGGAAGAGAGTTGTAAAACCACCGGCCATTGACAAAGAAGGGTAAGTTTTCATCCATTACTTCTGTTATTTTCTTTTTCTTTTATTGGATTTGCTCTGTTCTACGGTTTATGGGCGAAAGGAAAGGCAAGTGAATGTGGGAAGAAGATGGGGAACAGAGGATTGTAAGTCATCTCTGTTCTTAGAAGGTTGTAGATTAGGGCAATCGCAAGCTTCTTGCTGTTTTCTTGGTAGGAAGAACTTCTTTAGAGCAGAAGGCTTGAATCAACAAAACTTCACTTTAAATAGAT
>NW_021599267.1:0-436 GCF_001605985.2 Dendrobium catenatum
TAGAAGGGCTCAAAACAAGCTCATTAATGCAAGTTGCTGACATTATCGTCCAGGCGTCCTGGCCGATTAGTTCAAATATGAGGAATATCATCCTAAATATTTTCCTGAAATAAATCTAGCCGATGTCTAATCGGCTCGGACGAGCTTGCGATCGACTCGGACGACATCACCATTAATTTCTTTTTAAAATTGCTAGAGAAATTTTGGAAAAATTGTCTTGGATCGTCCTGGCCGATATTTTATAGTCCAGGCCGATGTCCAAAAATAAGTATTTCCAAAGTAGATCTGGCTGCAGATTCTTTTTGAATTAAGCCTATCATCCTGGCCGATACAAAATTGTCCAGGACGATGTGTTCTGCAAAAAGACGGCTGCTTTAATGAGGATGCCCTAATTAGGATTTCTGCTTTTGAACAGATCGTCCCAGCCGATATAAAT
>NW_021599268.1:0-280 GCF_001605985.2 Dendrobium catenatum
TAGCATCAATAATGAATTTGTAGTCATTGTAAACGGGTCTTTACAAAATCAACTTAATTCCTAGATATTGAAATTCTTCCACTGTTTTGAATTTTAGGATTTGTTTAACCTTCCTCTTCTCCACTCTTTCCATACCTTTGCTAAATAAAATATGAGATTTAGCAATGTTAACCATTAAGCCGGTCCACACACAGAAATCCTCAATAATATTTTTCATCTTGATAGCAAGACCTTTGGATGCAAGAGAGAAAAGCAAAATATCGTCAGCAAATAATAAATG
>NW_021599269.1:0-1690 GCF_001605985.2 Dendrobium catenatum
AAAATCCTATATTCACTACATGATCCAAAAATATTCCTTAACTAGAATTCATACTTAAAAAATACAATCAATGTCACCTCAATGTCTCCAAAATAATCCTTAGATTTAAATTTAAAATATACCAGAATATCATTAATAGATATAATTAAAAATTGATCTAGATATTCTTTTAATACTCTGTTCATTAAATTCATAAAAACTACAGGTGCATTAGTCACCCTAAAATACATGACTAAAAACTCAATATGACTATACATGATATTGAATGTAATCTTCACTATATCTTTCTGCTTCACCTTCAACAACTGGTGTTAACCAGGTCTTAAATTATTCTTAAAAAATATAGAAACACTATTAGTTGATTAAATATATCATTTGTCTTAGATAAAGGATATTTATTTTTAATTATTACTTTATTCATTTCTCTAAAATTCACAGACATCCTCATTATTTCATTATTTTTCTTAAAAAATGGGATTGATGTAGCCCATGGAGACATACTGAGTCTTACAAATCCTTTATCCACTAGTTCTTGTAGCCATACTTTTAACTCGTAAAGTTTTTAGTTTTCATCCTATATGGAGCCCTAGTAATAGGAGTTGTACCAGGAAAAATCTCAAGATTGAATTTTATCTCTATATCAAGTGAAAAACTCACTAACTCTTTAGTTTTAATAGAAGAAAACAACATATCCAACATATATGAATGACAATCAAGATAATATATGAATATAAAAGTATCATATGTACTATAATTTTAGTAGTATGCATATTCAATATTAACAATTCAAAAAACTATTCATAGAGAATACTTATAGTATCATTTAAAAAAAAAATATTGTATTGTAATAATTTCTAGAAATATTAGCATTTTCATAGACATACAAAAAATAGTTAACAAACCAAACTATATGATAAAAACTTTCATTTTTTTATCTATGTGCCTAGAATATCCTATTTTACAACTTATCAAAAGTTACATAGTAGAAAGTTTCCCAAACTTTATCAGATAAAATAAAACCACAAAAATACCAATACAAACACCAATTTTGTATACTAAAGGTGGGGATCGATAACCAAACTTGACCTGGATGATTTTCCTAACTAGCTTAATTGACAAAATTAACTCTAAGACCTCTAAAACAAGCTTTCTCTCTCTATGCATTCTCATCCTTAACTCTCTAATGGCTAAAATCAATATCCAAATGAGAAATTTTGAGAAAATAAAATGGATGTTACGACATGGCGCCATAATTCCCAGCACCATAACACCACCATGCAAACGTTTAGATTCCAAGATAGAAGGCTTAGAACTACAACACCACTTCCCAGCATCACAGTGCCACATTTTAACACCCAACGCCATATTGTCTAATATACAATGGTGAAGTACTAGCTTCACATCACCATAGTGCCCCCAAGGGAAAAGTTTTCTCTTAACATCTTCATTCCAAATTGGAGCTATAAGATTTCTTTTTTAACCCAAATAATCTAAACATGATTTGAAATATTTTTGAAGATAATAATGATACTAAATAACTTAAAAATCTAACTAGATCCACTTTGGATCAACATGTGATCTAGTTACTATAGAAGCTGTTATACAATATCTATGAATGATTTTATGAATTATGAATATTAAATTATGTACACAAATCACTACGGGAAAACACGCGATTACCGTCGGATTT
>NW_021599270.1:0-296 GCF_001605985.2 Dendrobium catenatum
ATTACATGGTCATTTGCACATTAATCTGTATTGATGACGAGGGACTATTTCTATGTTGATTGCCTGTTAACATGAATCATCGGGTGAGATATATCCATCACTAATTCTTTCATACATGTTGACTGATGGATGGCTACATTTGTCATCAAATTCCTTATGCACATTGATCAATGAATTGCTACATTCACTTGCATATTAATCTTCAGTGTCCGCTGGTATTTGCACCTTGATCAGCATGAAAATTTCTCAACATTTGCTAAGAACTTCGTACTTTTGATTGCATGCATATTGATTAG
>NW_021599271.1:0-872 GCF_001605985.2 Dendrobium catenatum
GTAAAGAAGATGAATAAGGAGAGAAAGAAGAAGAAAAAAAAGAAAAAGAAGGGGCAGCAAATCGGTAAAGAAGAAGAGTTGGAAGAAGAAGATCTCACCTTGGGGATCAAGAGGCGTTGGCAGCTAAAGCAAATAGGTGGCCTTTCGATCCGATCCTGGAGTTCGCAATTTGGCCTCTAGGTTTGGTCCGAATAGAAGAGCGGCAAAGGGAAGCAGGTGTTCTGTTGGTCCAGACGTCAGATTGGCGGGAGAGATCGGGATCAGTCCAGGCGTTCGGCCCTGGCTGGAGGCGTCGGGACGGGAGAAGGAGCAAGGCGTAGGGCTCGGCGTCAGCGTCGGCTTCCCTGGGCGGCTCTGCTTGAGGCGAACGAATGGGGCAGGGAGTCGGCAGGAAAGAGACGTGAGAGGGAGAGGGTGATTTTCGGTCTTAGCTCCGTGAGAAAGAGAGAGCTGGAGAGCGTGAGTGTGTATGCCCAAGCTCTCGGCCTCGTTCCGAGTAAGTTGAGCACGGCGCCGAAAAAGGAAGCCCGCCAACTTTCGTCGTTGCGCTTCAGCCTTCGAAAATTTCCTCAAGCGTCTTCCCCCACTGCTCGACGTCTGTTCTGGACACAGAGGATCGCCTGCGAAGCGGGATTTCGGCTGAAGCCGCGATCTCGGTCGATCGTGGCCGTCGAGGTAATTTCTCGATTTAGGAAGGAAATTCAAAACGAATGGAAAGTCAAATGGCTATTAATCGAGTCGAATCGGGTTGAATCAGATTAAAATTGGCTAAGATTGAGTTAAGCTCGAGTCCAAATTTGGTTCAATTCAAGTTGAATTTGGTTCGAGCCGGCGTGACGAAATTAACCGTACGAAATTGAGTTCGAAATAAC
>NW_021599272.1:0-224 GCF_001605985.2 Dendrobium catenatum
GTCTGGTTAGGGCACTATGTAGAAGTAGATGCTTGTGTCGTAGGTAGAGCCTTAAATTTCTATCTATTTGTTAGAGTTCTCTATTTTGATCACATCATTTGGGATGATCCAAATATCATCCTAGATGATTTGTTAAAAATAGAAACCCTGATTAGGGCATCTTGGTTAAGACAGCCGTCATTAAGTACATTATCCGGGATGATACTTGTATTGGATGGGATGAT
>NW_021599273.1:0-293 GCF_001605985.2 Dendrobium catenatum
TTACAATGATTTTTATTTGAAGATTCAAAAATGATGTCATCAACATAAATTTGTACAATTAGTATATCTTCTTCAATTTTCTTCAAATAGAGAGTTGTATCCACACTTCCTTTTTCAAATGATCTTTCAAGTAGAAAATTGCTCAATCTCTCATACCAAGCCTTAGGTGCCTGTTTCAATCCATATGCCTTTTTCAATTTGAAAACATGATTAGGGTGTTTAGAATTTTCAAAACCTGGAGTTTGTTCTACAAAAATATCATCTTGAATTACCCTATTTAAAAAGACACTTTT
>NW_021599274.1:0-462 GCF_001605985.2 Dendrobium catenatum
CGGCACCTTCATCACCAAGTCATTAGGAAAATGATATTTTTTCCTAAAAGAGATGAAGGAGTCTTCCGTAATGGTAGAAACCACGTCGTCGGCTTTTTTCGCTTTAGAAGCCTTCTTCGAACCCTCTGGACACGCAATAGGACGATCTTCCACGACAGAAACATCTTTGGTAGAAGTGCGATCACCCATTTTGATTACCTCACGAGAATCCACCAGGAAGAAAAATCCCGTAACTCCTACACGCGAAGAGGGCACTAATTCGAGCAGGGGAAATTTTCCGCTCGCAAATAGCGGAAGCCTCAACCGTCAGAAAGCCGTGGGGAAGAAATAAAAATCCCGTAACTTCTGCACGCGAGGAGGGGCGCTAACTCGAGCAGGGAAAATTTCCCGCTCGCAAATAGCGGAAGCCTCGACCATCAGAAAGCCGTGGGCAAAGAAAGAAAAATCCCGTAACTCCTGCGC
>NW_021599275.1:0-246 GCF_001605985.2 Dendrobium catenatum
GTCCAAACCAATGGTCTAAAGCATTGTTGGAAGGTTCAAACCATAATGTTGATAACCAAACGGTCTCCAAACGTGACATGCTTATAGTCGAATCGAGCGGCTTGACGAGAAAAATCCAACGAGCCTAAGAATGTCTTTCCAAAATCATAGAATTTTGACATCATTAAGACCTTCAAATGTTTGCCGAACAATCCAAGATCGAGGGATTCAATATCGGTCGTCCATTTAAAGCACTCCTCATTTACC
>NW_021599276.1:0-2326 GCF_001605985.2 Dendrobium catenatum
AAATTTGAAGTGATGATACTAAGGCTTCTTTCGAGACTACTTTTTTACTGCTTATTAAAGAGGCTTTTTATTAAAAAATTTTGTACTAAAAAATTACTTTACGAAGCAGTAAGAAAACTGTCCTAAATAAAGTCTGATGCTTCATTTGAGGCTGTTATCTTAATGTTTTATTCTTCAAATTGAAATCATAATTTTTATTTGATCACAATTTTTTTTGCTTCCTTTAAAAGTACTTTATACTAAAAAGTTATAATATCTTTAAAAAATTAATTTCTTTACAATAATTTTGTAAAACGGTATAAAAGACATAATTTTATCACTTTAATGTTGATAAGATGAATGTCAATTTGATAGGCGTTTATATTGAATTTTATTATTATTTTAAATAAAAATAATATTCTAAAACATAATTTTATCACTTTAATGTTGTTCTATTATAATTGCAAATAATGAAAATAAAATAAAATTTAAGCTATGTTCTCATAAAAAATTGTCGTGTAGTGGAGGGCGTGTGGCGGAAGCATATTGCCTCCTTATTTTGTTCGTGTGTGGCGTTGGACTTTCCGATATATGCAAAGATGCCATTGGCAACGATATTTGTGGTATTGCTCCCGAGTCGTTCTCAAATATGGACGTCAATTAGGGAAATTAATGGGAGTTTGTAGAAGTGGGAAAGGGAAAGAGAGATCAGAATTAATGAGTGATATTTCTTCTGGAGCTTTCGAGTGGAGCTCATGCAGAAATTCGCCATGAAGAAAGACATCCATCCTTGGCCTTGACGATATAAGATTCTCGTCTGTTAAGAACATGTTCCAGTGGTTGGAATTTAGTTTTTACGCAACCCTTTTGGTGAACTACCTTAGTATGGGTGTAAAAACGGGTCGACGGGTCGGGTTCAGGGTGAATTTGAGTTGACCAGGGTTTAAACAGGTTAACTAGAATTGGACCCATTTTTTTCAAACGGGTCAGGTATTTCAACCCGAATCTGACTCGTGCGCCTTACCGAGTTGACACAACACGATCCGCTCACCCGTTTGATTCAAAAAATGGGTGAGTATGATGTCAGGCACTCAGGTGAGGCGACATGGCAGCTGGCAGCTGACGGTGCCGGTGTAGCCTGCGGCTGTGGGGTCAACACCGACTGTGAATGGGCCGGACGGTAGGGCTGTAAAAATCATATCATGGTTCGGGTGGGGTCCAACCCAGACTGACATGACACTATTAGGGTCAACCTTAACCTGACCTATTTTTTAAAATGAGTCAGTTTTTTTAGACCCGAATTCGATCCGCTTCGGGTTTGCACGGGTCAACTCGACCCGACCCGTAACTACCGCCACTCTTATTCAACGAATGAGAAAAATCTGACCCGTAACTACCGCCACTCTTATTCAACGAATGAGCCAAATCTCGTAAATCTATCATTGGGAAACAGCGAGGAACAACAGCATCATCAGGAGCAGAGAGAGTCGGCAGCATTGGCTTCAGGGAGAGGGAGAGGTGGAGGTGTTGGCTTCAGGCGGCGGGAAAGGGAGAGGTAGGTCATCGGGCTAAGGCTAGCCGGCTATGGTTTGGACTTCGAACAATCGGCGATGCCACGACGGCTTCAGGAGACTGGAGACTAGGAGAGGGAGAGGCGGTGAGAAAGAGAGGCCGGCCGCGGGATAGCGGGACGCCAGCGTTGGCTTCAGTGGTGTTGAATCGTGAGTCGCGACTGCGGACAAGTGGTAAGCAGGTGGACACAAGTCAGTGGGGTCACAATTTACTAATTTAGACATTTACTGTTTATAGCGGGTCACTGGTCATTTTTAGGTTTCCGGGTCAACATGAATCTGACCAGATTTTACAAACGAGTCAAAATTCCTAACCTAAACCCGACACAACCCAAACTTGAAATTTTCGGGTCGTGTCAAATATTGACACCCCTACCGGATGGCGAACAGCAAATATTTTCCATTGGTTTTTTTTTTTTAGTTTGAGTAGGCTCATAATTTGCATTTCCGATCTCTCACAAAAACAATTGAAATTAATCAAAGCGGCCAAAAATAAAAATCTCGACCAATTTTAAACAAACCTTAATCAAAATTGCTCCAAATGGATAAACTTCAGCAGAACTGAAAAACAACAAAGCAACATTTTCCTTAAAGACACAGAACCTATGCATTGACATCATCCGACTAAAATAAAAGCAATAGGCCGTATGACTTATTTGATTTGTGACTAAATTATGCTTCTACTAATTATATATTGACTTGAAAGATGCTTTATATATTATGGTTATATCAGGCTTATGATATATTTAATAGAGTTTGCGTCATCAATATATCTA
>NW_021599277.1:0-368 GCF_001605985.2 Dendrobium catenatum
CGCAGGATCGGCCAGGACGATCCATTCAAAAACCTTAGTTACTTCTCGACGATAAATATTAGCCAGCACAAATTTATGGCGATGTGCTGGACGATCTGGATCGGACAGCTTAAATTCAGGGCGATGGTCTTGACAATTTTTCTCTGATTTGAATTGATCGGCCTGGACGATCGTGAGATCGGCCTGGACGATCGTGAGATCGGCCTGGACGATCGTGAGATCGGGCTGGACGATCAAGCCAATTTTCAATCGTCCAGTTTGCATTCAGGGCGATGCTCTGGCCGATCTCATGAAATTTGTACTGAACGGCTAGGACGATTTCCATATCGTCATAGACGATATAGTCGGCAACTTGCAATTAATGAGCT
>NW_021599278.1:0-259 GCF_001605985.2 Dendrobium catenatum
AAGGGTAAGGTCGGGGATGACATTTTCTTAAGGTGAATATATTGTAATTAACAGTATTTTAACCTAGGCAAAAATATTTTTTCTTGAGTTAATATAACTCCAAATTGTAAACTGTCTTTGTCATAGCATTATTATTATAATATTTTAATCACACAAAAATTTTCATGATTGTTGGGCACCGATGAAAATTCTTAAGAAATTGGCAACTATCATACAAGTGAGGATTTTGAGACTGTCAGGTGTCCGTTTTGCAAGCTAA
>NW_021599279.1:0-249 GCF_001605985.2 Dendrobium catenatum
TGGTCCGGGACGACGGAACCATGGGATCTTGATCGGGCCCATCATCCATTTCCCCACCATCCGGTTTAAGTGCACGATGGTGAAATTTCTATTTTTAAATATCAATTTTCCAAATATCCAAATCATTCAATAATCCAGTTCTCCAAATTCCAAACCCATTGCTGTTACTATATGCCAGATAACGCGTATTCTCTATACGTATTTGATTGATTACTAGCCTTAATCGAAAGTTCTCTCTCGTGATCGGGA
>NW_021599280.1:0-294 GCF_001605985.2 Dendrobium catenatum
CAATTTTATAGAGGACTATCTTCATAGTTAAAGTCAATTAAGGAGTACTTCTAAAGAATGATCTTATATGTAAGGTTTTGTTGATTTTATATGTTGTATTAGGGGTGTCAATTTCGGGTCACGGGTCGGGTTCGTGTCTAACCCGAAATGACCCGAACCTAAACGGGTTGACCCGAACCCGACCCGGTTTTGGATACGGTCACTATTTAAGACCCGAACCCGACCCGAGTCGGGTTCGGGTCAACCCGGATTGACCTGCTAACCCGAGTAATTTTCATTAATATCTAAAAAAAA
>NW_021599281.1:0-202 GCF_001605985.2 Dendrobium catenatum
AAACTTTCATGGCCAACTACCAAATGAATTAACCAACTTTCATCAAGGATTGTAGTATATTGCTAATTCCCAACACAACAAAAAACAGAATATCTTCTCTCCACTATTTCAAATATTTCAATTATACAACAACAACAATAACATCAACCCTTTATCCCACTACGTAGGGTCGGCTACATGAATCCTTTTTCTCCATTGTGTC
>NW_021599282.1:0-294 GCF_001605985.2 Dendrobium catenatum
CCAAAGAGAAAACGAGAGGGGAAGCTGATTCTACCAAGCCTGGACGATACCTCCAAGTCCTCATCAGGAGAGACCTCATTTCCATTTCCTGCCTGCTTCGAGCAAATCAAAAGCTTTCTGCTGCGCTCAAGTACTGAAGGAAGAACCACCCTACTGCTCTTAAAGCCAAGAGATTTAGAACAGCCATGGCTGCTGCTTATTGCAGCTTGAATAGGAACAGTAGTATTTCCAAGTGTCAAAGCCATACTTAGAAGATAGAGAGCAGTTGGGGCAACTAAGCTTTAGGTAAAAGAA
>NW_021599283.1:0-265 GCF_001605985.2 Dendrobium catenatum
TAGCGATGTCTTGGATCAATCTATACAGAAAAGTAAAAAAAAAAAAGCCTCAACACCGTTAACTTCAATCTGTAGTATTTGAGGATCGAAGGAAAATAGTTTCAATATAGTGCAAATTAAGCATAATTCATTCTCAGTATCTACGGCCAGCTTTAAATCCATAACTTCTTCTATAAGAGGACACTATGTAACTTTGTAACAAGGCCAATAAATTTATCATGATAGTAGTAGTAGAAAACAAATAAAATGGAATTAAATTAATCTT
>NW_021599284.1:0-291 GCF_001605985.2 Dendrobium catenatum
GAGCTCTTACCATTGATAATCAAAGAGAAAAAAGAACATTTAATGCAATTTATAATAAGATTAATAAAGGTTAAATTAAAACCAAATAATTACAAAATGTTATAGATGAATTGCCAACTAAAAAAGAGAAATAATTACTAGCTTGAGGATAGAATTACCACCCCTTACCTTGACATCCAAATCATGGAAAAATTCCTGAGCCAGCAAAATATTATCAGAGCTAGCACGACTTTTAACAAAGCCCATTTAAAAAAGAGAAATAATTTTAGGAATAATATTAGTTAAACGAGA
>NW_021599285.1:0-324 GCF_001605985.2 Dendrobium catenatum
CATCTAAAGCCACCTCCAACATTTCATTACTAGTTGTGTGTGAACCACCTCTAGGATTATATGAGATATCTGCCTCCACCTTTACATGTCATTTAGCATAAGGTACATCTCCTTCTTCTTCTACAAATATTCTAGCTTGCTTTCATAACTCCAAAGTGGTAATCCAACAGCTATTGGAATATCAACATTTCTCGTTTTCATTGGAAACTTTTTTTGAAAGGCAAGGAGGAAGCAAACCCCCTCTTTGGCGATTACTACAAAATAAGACAACTCATTTATTTGCAACTTACGACGGATCACCAAGGAGGATGTAGCATTATTCCC
>NW_021599286.1:0-323 GCF_001605985.2 Dendrobium catenatum
TAGTCTTAGGGTCCGAGGCATGGGTTGATTCCAAATCGCTCTATAAGCACTCATCTTTCGGGCAATTCCTCCAACAAGTGTTGTTGGGATGTAAGCCCTAATCTTCTAATAAAAATATCAACTTAAACCAAAATTAGGTTGTTAAAATGTAAAGCCCAACATAGGATAGTTCGGGCACCTCTGAGTTTTATCTCAGAATCAAGTGTCTCTACTTCACCTCCTTTGGCTTTCATTCCCAAAATCTAATCCTTAGTTGATCAACTTCTCCTTGAAATTCTTAAAGGGTCAAAACCCTTTAAGCAAGACTTTCATGAATTTTAAAG
>NW_021599287.1:0-321 GCF_001605985.2 Dendrobium catenatum
TAAATTACAAAAAAATTACATATCTTTTACAAAAAAAATTACATATAATTTACAAATTAGAAATCAACAACCGCAGGTCGTCACTTTTACCTTGCTCAACCAATAAGCATGTCTCAACTTCAAGTCTTCAGCACTTTACCTGTATTCAAAGAACATGCGAAATTATTAAGTTAGATATGATGCTCATTGCTCAGATTAAACCTTCCAAATCTTTAATCACATTATGAGGCATATGTTCAAATTTCAATCAACATTAGCATATTACCATCCAAGGAGATGAATTGTATTTTGCATTAAGTTAGTATCTATTTATTTATATAT
>NW_021599288.1:0-1899 GCF_001605985.2 Dendrobium catenatum
TGATGAATATTCAAATCTCACCATCACTGAAATATCTGATAAGCAAGGTCCAGAAAATGTGATGGGCTTTAATTGGTATATGTTACCCTTGGGTATCAAAAGAGAGATTGGAGTATTAGAGGAGCAAGCTGCATTCCATGCCTTTCCAAAAGCCTGGCAAAATAAAATAATGTCAAATTTGTTATGCACTTAAATCCATTTTGCATGCAAATATTTATGAAGCTTCTATTTATGTTGTAAATATAATCAAGCAAAGATACCTTATCTTACCAATTAAAGCATTTTTTTAAAAGAAGTTACATCTCTTCATTTGAATTATTAATTCAATATAAATCAATTTTTTTTTTTATTTCATAACAATATAAACAGACCAAATTGACTATATATTAACTAATAATTTATTTTTGATATGTTTACTGTGCAATTTTATTTAAATTCTTTTTTTCAAAACTGATTTTTTTATTTATATTTTGCATCAATTTTACTTTTCTTACAAAAGCACATGTAAAATTTCTTAAATTATAAATATAATGTACATTTTTGCATTAAAATATGCATTCATGTTAAATGATAGTTTTAGAAGATATAACATTTGAAAAATATTTAAATAAATTTATAAATATAAAAAATATAATAAAATTTAAGATACATATACTTTGCATCATGTTCAATTTTTCTAATAACATAAAGAAAGAAAAACAAGGCAACATGACCAAAAGGAAAAATTTATCCTTACCATAGTATCATCAACTCCACCACCTTTTGCACCATAGTCCTCTACAGTCAATACCTTCTCGTTGGATCTCTTAAAGTTAGTTATTTGTTCTAGCCCTCAAACCACGCAAAGAAAAAGTTCTTAAGGAGCCGGCCACAGCTTGATCAGAGTTGCCTACGCAGGAGAAGATCTCCAAGGATAAAATGAAGAGAGAGAAGAAGAGAATCATTTTAAAACTTTATTGAGATAGATAAAAGAAATGATAAATGTAGATGAGAATAGCTATAGAAATCGGTGTTATGTCTGAAGAGACTACGCCATGATGTGGAGATATATATATAGTAAGTTCAGATCCGAGATTGTCCTTATCAAAATCCGAGGAAACAAATTTAGAAAGAGAATAGGTATCAAAGAGATTGATACGTGAGGGTCTCAGATCAGCCTTTCCTTTGCATCACATCAGTTTTTTTGCCATGTGCCTTATTTATTCTTCTCCATAACTTTCTAGATGTTTAAACTGTTTAATTCTTTCCAAAATAATCTCGTTATAGGATAAGCTAAACAGGAACACTGTGCAGGTAACTGTTTATGTTGACAAAAAATTATTTAGAGAATTCTTAATGAAATTCTGTAAAAGGAACTAAATTTGTAAGAAAGATCGTTTTTTGTAATACAGAACGATATTATATATTATATATGTATATATATATATATATATATATTATTAATGTATATTATATATATATATATATATATATAATATATATCTATATATTTGAATAAATGGTTTTTGTCCTTCATAAAAAAAATATAAAATATTTATTTTAAAGCCACCATCCTTCTCAAGTCATTTATGCCAATATAACTTTGCATTAAAATTAATAATCAATGTTTTTTTTTTGGTTAAAACCCACTCCTCATGGGGCCTACGCGTTAATATTCAAAAAAGCGGTTACAAGGTCCTTACAAGGAACCTCCAGCTCACTACTACTCGAAAGAGCTACACGTAAAAAAGAAAAATCAAAACCTATGAGCCGTTGGTTCCTTTTTCTACAATTACAAAAATAATGCAACATTAAACTAGGTCTGTGAGTCAATAGAACCCAAAAAAGGAAGCTCATGATGATGCCATTCCACTCAGTCTTCTTGCAAAAAAACCAGTAACAACAACCAAAATTTGCTAA
>NW_021599289.1:0-360 GCF_001605985.2 Dendrobium catenatum
AAGGGCTGCAGCCGTTCCTGTGTACGGCGTAAACTCTGAAGAATTTTCTGGAAGGTCCCACTCTGCAAGGGCTACTGCCAGGAATACGTCTCAAGGAAGAACTTCTGTATTTGAAAGATTATCCCAGCCTGAGGCCCTTACTGCAAAGAGGGTTGTTACTAGAAGGAAAGTTTCTGTGGTGACTGCAAACACCACTACCTTGCCCAGAGAGACTGTTGCATATGGGAGGTATGATGCTGAGGCTTCCTCATCTGGAGGAAGGCTCAATAGAAGGCAAAGGAGGAAGAGAAATGCAGAGCTACGTGCTCAACAGCTGACAGTACCAGTTCATCCCTCCAACCTGCCAGCACCAGAACCAGA
>NW_021599290.1:0-247 GCF_001605985.2 Dendrobium catenatum
TGTGATAAGATGTGAGGTTTTGATATGTCCTAGGTCAATTATTGATTAAAGTTTTCTAATTGATTAAATTTTAATTAAAAAAAAATTACTAATCCTAAAGTGAGGTGTCACTAAGTTTTCTAAGTTATATATTTCTATCCTTAAATGTGCATGCATCCTAAGTCTAAGTTTTCTAAGACTCAGTCCTTAATTTTTGTCCTTAAGTGTCATTACTGTTGTATAGGGTGAAATTTTTGTTATTACTAAC
>NW_021599291.1:0-211 GCF_001605985.2 Dendrobium catenatum
GACATGTGAGAGCCGATTGTCCTACACTTCAAGATCAGTCGAGCAAAGATAAGAAAAAAGGTGAGGAGAAAGCTAAGTCTAGAAAGGACAAGAAGAAAATCCAAAGAGGTTTCTGGGAAGAATCAAGTACTGATTCCTCTGAGACTGAACCAGAGGAAGAGACTACAAACTTGAGTTTCATGGGAGAAGATCAAAGTGATGAAGAGGTATG
>NW_021599292.1:0-306 GCF_001605985.2 Dendrobium catenatum
ATACCAACCTTCGGACAAAAACTACCAAGAAGCGCGCGAGTTTGGATCACCTTGCATATAGTCTCATAAAAGTAACACTAGGAAACAGGAACAATGCGGCGTTCACTTCAAACTTATGCTAAAAATAAAAAAAAAAATTTGTACTTGAGTTTTAGAAAAAATCAATAAAAAAGTTGTCCCAAATGAAGCCTTAATATACGACAAGAGGACTTAAAAATATTTTTTGCCCTTTATTTAAGTCGGATTATGTTATGAAAAAAAAAATTAATGCTTCAATAAATATTATTATTATTTATTTTCTTGAAT
>NW_021599293.1:0-310 GCF_001605985.2 Dendrobium catenatum
GTATGCGTTGTGTGTGTGAGTTTGCCTTAAATGGCCAAAATGTCCCCCAAAAAAAAAAAAGTCTAATTTATATATCTAGTTTTACAAAATTGGCCCGGTTTAAATTGCCATGTCATCGAGAAATTATTACAAGTGGAGACTTAATATAGAGAACAGTCTTATTTATCTGTCACTGTGATTTTAGTGTTCACAGAGACAAAACCGAACGATTCTCTGTATCAGATCTCTACACGTAATAACCTCTCCCAGTCATCTAAGCTGAATCGGACAACTGGATGGCGATAATTATACGCGTGCAGGTTTCATCCCA
>NW_021599294.1:0-239 GCF_001605985.2 Dendrobium catenatum
CAAGAGAAACAGTGTTTGTCAATCATCAAAACATAACACATGAAAAAGTAGATTTGTAACAATCTCCCCCTTTTTGATGATGGCAAACACAAGTAGGAAAATTTCATTAAAACACAGCAAGGTTACAAAATCCAAGACCAAACAACTTTTTCCTACACCCTACTCCCCCTTTTGTCATCACAAAAAGAGGGTCTAGAAACATAAGAAAAAAGACTAACAAGTACACTAAAAAGACAGGA
>NW_021599295.1:0-219 GCF_001605985.2 Dendrobium catenatum
TATTTACGGGGTTACTGGTGCACCCTGAAGCCTCCGAGGGAGTCGTCGGGCCTTTAGGAAGCGACTCTAAGAATAAACTCCAGTCCTCAGACCACCAATCCCGAGGCACAATCGGCCTCGCCGCCATCGCCGGAAATTGAGCGTAAATGTTAGAGACTAGCAAGACCATGAGCAAAATCCTTGCTGGAAATCTTTCATAGCTAGCATGACCCATGCCTT
>NW_021599296.1:0-292 GCF_001605985.2 Dendrobium catenatum
CAACCTAATTACTGGACTCAACAGATGGGAGAACTTAATTACTTTCTTGGGTTTAGTATAAAACAAATGGATAACGAAACTTTTCTTAGCCAAACAAAATACATTAAGGATATTTTGAAAAAAATGATATGGATAGTGCTAAACCCATGAACACTCCAATGAGCTCAACAATTCAATTAGACAAAGATCCTAGTGAAAAATTAGTAGATCAGAAAACGTATAGAGGAATGATTAGATCCCTTCTTTACCTGACTACCAGTAGACCGGACATAATGTTTAGTGTGTGCCTCTG
>NW_021599297.1:0-310 GCF_001605985.2 Dendrobium catenatum
TATATATACCACATATCTCTTAGATATTTATATATCGACCGTCAAGTTTTAATATTTATTTATATAATATTTAAATATCTCTATCATAAAAAATATAAATATTAATAATATTATATGCTACTTAAAAATGTAAATATCATATAAATAAATAAATAATTTATATATATTAAAATTTAGAAGTGGTATTCCCTATAAAACATTAAAGGCCTTTAAATTTCATAAAAATATCACACGTCGCGAACTGAATAGAGTAATTTTGGTCTTTTGATCAAGTCAAAGAACAGGGATGATGATTGAAGAAACTGTGGGG
>NW_021599298.1:0-563 GCF_001605985.2 Dendrobium catenatum
ACTAGTTGTCATCGAAAAATCTCAACATCCACCCTCTGCCATTGAACATCAGCACCTGCCACCTTTGATCTCAACACCACTAATGCCCATTGTCATATGTTGTCAATTGTTATCGAAAAATTTTGGACAGCTGTTGTGAATTTGTTTCACTAGCATCTGAGGTCAATCAATTACTAATGTTTCACACCAACCTTCTCGATAGTTCAATCTTCCATCTATGAGAAGAAGGATTGAACTAGACCATTCAACCTCTTGTTTTTCATTAACTGTTGCCCGCCACACTAAGGAACGACATCCAACATATGTTAGTCATCGATTTCCAATGTTCATGATCTTGTTCACCAATATTTTCCCTTATAGGGAGAATGATTGAGCATGTATTGATTTTGGCTTGACACCAACATTTTTAGTTGATCGTAATCCTACACCTACAAATGTTTGACGTTGGTCAACCATCGACGTTCTATGTCCTCTTTCCTAGTTTATAATATCACCTCCAATAAGGAGACACAAATCACCGATCATGTCCTAACGTTCGACATCTACTTGCCACCAATGTCTGA
>NW_021599299.1:0-223 GCF_001605985.2 Dendrobium catenatum
AGAGACTCGTGGGGGCGCTGCCTGGTCACTACCAACTAACTAACAGTCACTCTATGCTCTGTACTAATGAACCTTTGCACAAATAACTGCTCCATCTCAGCAAAAGTGCGAACTGAATCATTAGGGAGATCGGCATACCACTCAAATGCCACTCCCCCTAAGCTACTAGCAAACAGTCTAAGCATTAATGCATCATTTCCTCCAATGTTACAACATATGGCCC
>NW_021599300.1:0-846 GCF_001605985.2 Dendrobium catenatum
TGGTAGCCTTGGGACATTTACTTAGGCTTAACAACCAAATTACTGGACTCAACACACATCGTCCTGGGATGAACAGGACTTCGTCCGGATGAAATTTTTACAGAGAGCAACTCGTCTTGGCATGATAATGAACTTCATCTAAATGAAATTTTTACAGAGAAGAATTCGTCCTGGAATGATTTGGATTTCATCTGGACGAAATTTTTACAGAGAATAAATAATCCTGGCACGATAATAGATTTCATCTTAACAAAATTTTTACAGAGCCTAACTCATCCTGGGAAGAAAATAATTTCATCCTGGACGATCAGGACTTAGAAAAATTCCCTCCAACTCCTGTTCGTTCCATTGCTCTTACGGGGAGAAAATTGACCTGATCGTCCCGTACGAACTAGGTTCGTCCCGTACGATCAGTACAAATTTTGTAAGATCTCCTTAAGTGTGTGTGTGTGTTTTTATTCACTCAATTACAATCACTCCCTCTGAATTCAAAGAACAATTTAAGGCTTCAATTTGCAAAGAATTATATGCTAAATTTGATTTGAAGTCTTTATAATTTGGAGTTCAAGTTTTCTGAAATGTTAGTACACACAAGAGCAAAAACAAATCTTCCAAAAAGAATTAGGAGATAACTATACATAAAACAATAATATTTGGAATCATCAAAATTATATAAGTTGCAAAAATGTAAAACAAGTAAATAGCAACTCTCTTAACAATCTCCCCCTTTTTGATGATGGCAAAACAAATATTTTTTGTAGGATTGTAAATTCTAAGAATCTCTTAAACTCCCCATGAATTTATGAATTCATGAAAATAAGGAGGCATTGATTCAAAAATTATTTT
>NW_021599301.1:0-229 GCF_001605985.2 Dendrobium catenatum
GGTGTTCAGACTTAGAATTATGTAAACTCATCTTGAATGTTATGATCGGGTTCTAAGGAGAACTCTATATGGCCCCGAGGGGACAAAGTATAGTTCAACTAAGTACCCCATTACAATATTCAAGAGACATAATCATCGCATTCGCATCCAAAGCCTTATCGAAGAAGGATGTATCTCCCCAAAGGGAAATGACATCATTCTACGATAATTCTTCTGATGCGACCATGAT
>NW_021599302.1:0-226 GCF_001605985.2 Dendrobium catenatum
GAACTAAATCTCCTGGCTGAAATAATTTCTCCCTTCGGTGAGAATCTGCAGCTGCTTTATACTCTTGATTGGTCTCCTGAAGATTTTGTTTGACATCAGCCAAAAGTTGAGTAAATTGGTCCGCCAAAGCATTTGCAGCTTTGTTGTTGATCTTCGGTAATACTGCAATGTCAAGAATAGTGTTGGGCATCTTAGTATATACGATATTGAAAGGACACATACCGGT
>NW_021599303.1:0-601 GCF_001605985.2 Dendrobium catenatum
ATGCAGGTGAAACTATTGTTCTAAAAGATGGAGATACAAAAAGAGATAGCCTAGTTGGTGACGAAGGCAATGACGTGTCAAGCAAATCACAAATCTCACCAAAGCATAAGCAAAAGTGGAAAAAAGGTAAAAATTGTAAGGATGTCCATATTGTTGCAAACCTATTTTTTATGTCTTATGTTTCGATGATTAACAAATACTATTTCTCTTGGACTACTTGTTGCTTCTAACTTTTTAGGAATCAAAGATCGGACGATCAAGGAGCCAAGTTCAGGATTGCGTAGATTTAGGGTTGAGTCAGTTTGTACTTTTGATTTTCACCTTTTGAGTCTACTTGTAATGGTCAAAGAGACTGATGCTAAGTAACCCTACACACACACACTTGAGGGGCTTAGAATTTTTGTTTTTGCCCATATCGACCCGGCCGATATTTATATCGTCCGGGACGATCAGCTTAAAATAGAAAGTCTAAGTAAGGATTCATAATTAAGGCATCCGTCATTAACATATCGGCCTGGACGATATCTGTATCATCCAGGATGATAAGCTAAAAATAGAAAGAACTAGCCGCCATAGTCAATTAAGGTATACTGTAATTTTA
>NW_021599304.1:0-384 GCF_001605985.2 Dendrobium catenatum
TTTGGAATCATCAAAACTATACAAGTTACAAAAATGTGAAGCATGCAAATAGCAACTATATTAACAATCACCCCCTTTTTAATGATGGTAAAATAATTATTATTTGTATGATTTCAATTTAAACAAATCTCCTAAACTCCCCCTGAATTGATATATACATGAAAATAAGGAGGCATTTTGAACAAAAGAACATAATTTTTTATTTTTCAAAAATTTTTAACAAAATAAAAAAAATTAAAAAATATCAAGACAATATCACAAGTCAAAAGACAAAAAATCAAAATACAAGTATACACAAAATACAAGCATACAAACACAATAATTTTTCCCCCTTTTTGACAACAACCAAAAGTGAAGAAGAAATAGACAAGAAATGTAAGTAAT
>NW_021599305.1:0-327 GCF_001605985.2 Dendrobium catenatum
CAGAGCTAACTCACAGGTAGGATCAATACCTGAACTGAAGTCTGAGTTCTGAACTGGGTTGGATTTTGGATTTTCATTAAGGCTTGAATTAAATTTAGATATGGATTGGCTTGGGATCAGGATTGATCTGGAATCTAGATGGATCTAGGGTCAGGATTGGCCCGAGTGACCTCATATAAAAATGATGTCAATATTTGTCTCTACGACCACTGGGATATTTGCTAAAATAAACTTGAATAACTTGAATAGCTTGACTTGTTAACACAAATGGATCAAATTTTCTGTATCTTCTACTATATTTTATATCTACTAAATCATACATAGGAT
>NW_021599306.1:0-302 GCF_001605985.2 Dendrobium catenatum
GTATTAGATTTAATTGAAATTTTGACTCTTAACAAGACACAATAGAGAAAAAAAATTCATATAGCCGACCGCACATAGTGGGATAAAGGCTTGTTGTTATTGTTATTGTATGAATATGATACATGAATGCCTATTCAAGTATTTTGTTGCTCTTATTTTAAAATAAAATAAAAATTTTAAAATCATAATAGATAAATTTTTATCATGATATTCTCAATCGATGTATTTCCATTTATGGTAAGAAAATTGTGACACATTTGATAGTTTGATAGCTTTGAAAGAATGATACCTTCCATTAATCA
>NW_021599307.1:0-414 GCF_001605985.2 Dendrobium catenatum
GCTTATGCTTAGGTGAGCTTTGTGATTTGCTTGACACATCATTATCTTCGTTACCAACTCAGCTATCTCTTTCTGTATCTCCAGCTTTTAGAATAATAGTTTCACCTACAACCAAAAGTCTTTGACCCAAACCTTGCTTTTAAAAACTTATTTTATAAATGAAGCTCTGATACCACTTGAAAGTGCTCAGATGACACTATAAAGTGCTCTGAAAACACTTGAAAGTTCGTTAGGGATGTTAAGCTCTCATGAACTGGCCCAAGGCTAACAAAGAAAGAGGTGAATTGGATAACTCTAAAACTAAAGATAAAACTCAACCCAAAATCACCACAGAAATCAAAGTGCAAAAATTAAATAATGCGGAAACAATAATAAGAAAAAAAAACACACCAGATTTATAGTGGTTCAGTCAAA
>NW_021599308.1:0-264 GCF_001605985.2 Dendrobium catenatum
ACGTAGGTCAGGAGGACCGTAGTCAGCTGGAGATGGATGATTGTAGTCGGCGGGCGACGTAAGTCAGGAGGACCGTAGTCGGCGGGCGACGGAGGTCGGAAAGGATGTATTCGGCGGGCGACATAAGTCAGGAGGACTGTATTCAACGGGCGACAGATGTCGGAAAGACTGTAGTCGGCGGGCGACGTAAGTCAGGAGGACTGTAGTCGGTTGGTGACGGAGGTCAGAAGGACTGTAGTCTGACGACGAAGATCAGTAGGACAG
>NW_021599309.1:0-304 GCF_001605985.2 Dendrobium catenatum
ATAGCTTCCTTGTTGCTTTATAAAGCAGTTTTTTAGTTCCAAAATTTTTTGAACTAGCAAATTTTCGGCTACAAAGCAAAAAGCAATAAGGAATCTATCTAAAAAAAAATCTAAGTCATTTATATAATATAATTAAATTGTAAGTGCATAAAATGCAGATAAATTTTTAATAAATTTATTATTATGTCTAATAAAAAGGTATTCAAGTTGAATTATCAGACCATCTTCTTAAAAAATGCTCCAATATTTAGTAGTATTAATCATTATTTTTATTAATTAGATATAAAAACTAAAAAACATATAA
>NW_021599310.1:0-232 GCF_001605985.2 Dendrobium catenatum
GAGAAAGTCATTTCTAACTTGGGTAGCAGCATATCTCCGGGAATTGACGGAATCACATACTCATTCATCAAGGGGTACTGGAATATTATTGCTCAGGATATATGGGAGGCTATCTTTATGTTCATCTAGACTGGTATAATGAACAAGGAATGGAAAGATACTCTAATTGTCCTTATTCCCAAGGTACAAAATCCAGTTGATCCCTCTCATTTTCGGCCTATCAGCTTATGTA
>NW_021599311.1:0-1146 GCF_001605985.2 Dendrobium catenatum
ACACATTGACATAAGGCATCATTTCATAAGGGATCACGTATCCAAGGGAGAAATTGAACTTACTCATGTTTCAACTGAAAATCAACTTGCAGGCATTTTTACTAAACCTTTAGCCTTTGATACCTTCAGTACATTAAGAACAAGGCTTGGTGTAATTGATTTGAATGCTTAAATAAAAATATTTTTGCAACATTGATATTTATGTTTTCGTAGTTTGTTTTTCTTTGTTTTGTTTTTGTGATTTTTGTCTGTTTTTGAGTGATTTTATTTTATAGTCTGTGGATTTGCCATTGTTTTCTGTGATTTGTATATTTAGTTTGTTTTTGTTTGATTAAAATTCAAAAAATCCAAAAATGTGGAAATCGTCCAGGATAAAATTTTTTGTACAGGATGATGGGTGTAAAATTCAATTTGCGAGATTCTAACCGTCGTAAAGAAGTTTCTAATGTAGTTCGTCTGTACGATCTGAATGATCGTCCAGGACGAAATTTTTTTTCAAATGTCGGGATGATTGAATGCAGCAGTTGAATGGATAAGGCAGTTTTAATTGTGAAGTTCGTCCGTACGAACTTTTTGTTCGTCCAAACGAACAGACGTCGATTCATAGTAGGGGACGGTTTTCAACTGGCATTAAAACGAATTAACTTTTGATCGTTTGTACGAAATTTTTTCGTCTGTACGATCGGTCAAGTTAAAAAGTCTGTACGAAAGGACGTATCATAAATTTTGTTGATTACGAAAAGCCGTTACACTTTGGACGAATTTGATCGTTTGTACGAAATGTTTTCGTCCAGACGAACGACAATTTTCGTCCAGGACGAATGTATCATTTTCTTTAAATATGAAGGCTTTCTAACTCAACAATTATATCTCCAAACATCTCTTTCAATCTCTTTTGACTTCCAAATCAACAATGACGTCCTCTAGCAAGCGACAAAAGGTGTTAGCCAAGAAACCTCATAGGAATGCTTCTGAAAACTTCCTTTCAAAAGCAAATGAGGAATCCTTTACTCATTTTGCCTCTGCTAAAATCACACATTCTCGCATTCTGATCCAAAGCGAAGTAAACTTCAAGGTAATGCACCTTTTTGCTTCCACACAGTTTGGACTCATTCTTTCTCTTGTCCACCTCTACAACAGACAAAC
>NW_021599312.1:0-254 GCF_001605985.2 Dendrobium catenatum
TCCTCTGACTGAGTAGACCAGAGACCACGATGGCCCGGGACGAAGGAACCATGGGATCTTAATCGGGTCTATCATCCATTCCCCCACCACCCGCTTTAAGTGCTAAGTGGTGAAATTTCATATTTTAAATATTAAACTTTTCAATACTTTCCAAATTCCCAAATCCAAATTCAGTTCTCCAATCTCAAACCCATTGCTGCTACTATATGCCAGATAACACGTATATTCTATGTATCTGATTGATGACTAGCCTT
>NW_021599313.1:0-300 GCF_001605985.2 Dendrobium catenatum
ACTGAGCATTGAACCAGGCGATGTCCTGGTCATGCTGTTGCTGCTGGTGAGTAAGAAAACTATCAAAATGGGCTAAATCCTCAGCGCGGTTCTGCTCGTAGCGGGCAATATCCTCTGAGTGTTACTGCTCCTGTGCAACAACGTAGGCGTCAAACTGAGTCTCCCAACGATAAAACCTCTCAATCAACTGATCAACCGGTGAGTGCTGGTGGAGAGGGACAGGATCAGAAATGGGAGCGGGAGCGGGAGCGGGAGCGGGAGCAGGAGCGGGAGCGGGAGCCTCCTCCTCTCTAGCCCCCT
>NW_021599314.1:0-233 GCF_001605985.2 Dendrobium catenatum
TAAATGCAACGACAATATTACAAAAGCTTGAAAGTTATTTAATAACTTTGAAAATTATATATATATATAAGATAGATTACTATAGCAAGATAGAAAGGATCTCAAACACAAAGTCCAGTTATTAAATTGAGATAGACTTTTTGTTTAGAAAAAAAATTACACCTCTAAAAGTAGTTAGAGAAAGGGAATTTCTCCCTTTTACCAATTTAGGGATATAAAATATTGACTACAAA
>NW_021599315.1:0-222 GCF_001605985.2 Dendrobium catenatum
CATTTCACAGTTTTCCTCTTTCTCTTTCCTTTGGTAACCGGGGCAGGTGAGCGTTGGATAGGCGCAGCAGCTCTTCCCGAATCTCTCGAAGGCGCTCGCCCGTTGCCGTGGGCCCTCCTATTTTATCCCAGGTGTCCTGGACAGTAGGCTGTGGGGCAGACCCAAAGATCCGAAAGAATGAGACCTGAAATCGGGTGTAACTACGCACGTCTGCGTCCGGGT
>NW_021599316.1:0-321 GCF_001605985.2 Dendrobium catenatum
AAGAACTAAGCAATCACCTGCAATAAACCATAGGCCCCCAGTTGAGGGTTATGACCCATCCACTCTACTACATGATGTTTGGTTACATTATTATACATTTCCCACTATATAATCTATAGAGGAGGAGGTGCAGAAACCGCTCGGGGTGCCACTCTCATAATTGCTAGGTCACTAGTAATTAGGAAGGGGAATAATGATGGATTTGAGATCTTATCAGATAGTGACACCATTTGAATTTAACTTTTAAATGGGGTCCTATCGCGATAGATCCTTAGATTGAGATTATGCAGCACTAGTTAGAGGTAGTGCAGACCCCACCAC
>NW_021599317.1:0-1292 GCF_001605985.2 Dendrobium catenatum
ACTCCCTTGACTCAAAACTGCTGCTGTTCTGAACTTCAGCCTCAGGAAAACTGTTGCCCAAGATCAAAACTGCTGTTGTTTTGTATTTCTGCACCACTTCCCAGATGTTCCATGATGCGGGAAGGATCTTGGTTGCTGCCCACATCTTCCCCAGCATTCAAACGATCTTGTCAGAGTGTGCATATCTCTACTTTAGGTAAACTGTGCTCCAACTCTTTTATCTTCTTAGTTTACTTCTCCAACGTGGTTATATTTTGATTCACAAGGAGGTTGTTGGTCCCTCCGCTAAAGCCTATTAATAGGAAGAGTTGAGTGAAGGTTTTCTTGTAGTAGCTAGTTTTAATGTTAACAAAGAGATTTATTGTTGAGATCATTCACGTATGCAAAAGCAGATTAAATTGATTGATTTTTATGCTCTCAACTTCTATGCACGTAAGTTAACCAACGCTATTTATCACTTTAATATTTTATTTTATCGTTCAAATCAACATGAGATCTTGCTTATTATTATTCTCTAAAACTAAACGTGCAAACGTCGTTACGCATCTTATCTTCCCATGATTGTTTTACATCACCTACTTTTTAACGTTGAAATTTTAATCTTTTATACACAACCTAATAATGTTATCAATTTTCCTTATTGAAATTTAAATCAAAATATCTTCAAAATAATATTTGCTCATCAATTTAATTAGTCTTCATTAAAATCTGGAGGCCTATCAACTCAAAATCAAACTCAATCCATGGAAGAAATTATGAAAAATTAGATTTCCAAACCTCAAACCCAAGCTCCCACTTCTTCTTTCCTTCTTCTCCCATTAACCTTAAGCCCTTATGGCCTTCATTCTTAGCTACTCCGTTGAAGGTTTTACAAAAAAATGGTGAAATGCTTAGGCTTCTAGTGCATAATTATAAATTAAACTGGCCAGAGCATCCAATTTTTGCTCCAAGCTTATTATACTTGAGCTTTTGTTCAATAATAAAAAGTTGCTTTAACTCTTTGGAAGAACACATCAGCTGACTAATTGTTGATTGTTCTTCAGCTGTTTTTTCTTCGGTGCGACTATCATACTCGCCTATAGCACGTGTGATGGTCACCTTCTTTAATGCTCTTATGAGGATATAGTTAGGAGTACATACAACTGACTAATAGAGGTTCTTTTGATCCCTCCATGCACCAATGTACGGTAAACAATTTCATACAAAGAATAATATTAGAAAAACTTGATAGTTAGTTTACCATACAAACTAACATTTAAAATATGTGCAAAACTTGCTTCCTAATTTGTTAA
>NW_021599318.1:0-430 GCF_001605985.2 Dendrobium catenatum
ATGTTATTTAGACTCATTAAAATTTTAGACTTTTAAAGTTATGAGTAGAAAACTTTTGAACCCTCACGAGTCTCACGTATCCAGGCGAAAACAAAAGTGGCACACAATCGCCAAAAAATTAGGAAAAGTAGGCAATCCTAAAGGCAATCAATTCATCACATCAAATATTAACTAATTAATAAATGTCATAGGAAAAGTTGCCTTGCTTATTACAAACTAGAGTTTTGCAGAAAGTAAAGTGGCCGGGCACCACAGACAACAACCCGGATTCTAAACCTAGTAATTACGCAAGTAATTTTGTGTGGGATACTCTCAATCTTCAAGTCTTCAATCTTGTTCTTCTTTGGGCTGCTTTTCTTCGAGCTCCTTGGATTCTTTGAGGTAATCTACATAAAATGGATAAGAGGGCACTTCCCTTTTAAGGAGAAGG
>NW_021599319.1:0-350 GCF_001605985.2 Dendrobium catenatum
GGCTTGGAGGCACTTTGATCGTACACATCCCACATTTACGGCAGAACCAAGAAATGTCAGATTAGGTTTATACGCATATGGTTTTAGTCCATTCAGTCAGTCAGCTACACCGTACTCTTCTTGGCTTGTAATACTCACTCCTTACAATCTTCCTCCAGAGTTATGTATGACTACTCCTTATATGTTTCTGTCACTTATAATTCCAGGGCCACATAATCCAAAATTGGAGATTGATGTATTCTTACAACCTTTGATTGATGATTTAAGTTTATTATAGGAAGAGGGAGTAAGTACATATGATATATCCACCAAATAGAATTTTATACTAAGAGCAGCATTACTTTGGACAA
>NW_021599320.1:0-224 GCF_001605985.2 Dendrobium catenatum
GCCATGACATTAATTAGGCTTGTTTAAATAGGATTTATTTCAAATCCTATCATTTAGATAGGATTTAGCTTAAATCTTATCTGGATTTTATTCATGTCATTTTTTTTAATTAAAATTAATTATTTTTAATCATAATTAATTGATAATAATAATTAATTATATTTGATTAAAAATTAATTATAATTAAAATTTAATTATATTTAATCATTATTAATAATGATTAG
>NW_021599321.1:0-247 GCF_001605985.2 Dendrobium catenatum
GTATTTTTACCATTCCCCAATTCTATGAATTGTAACAAATTCTAAAAAAGTCCATATGTAAAAAGTTATTATATAGGGATATAAAGACTTGTCGTTGTTGTATAGGGATATAAAAAATTAAACTTAATTAAAAAAAATCAGTTTAAAAGGCATGACAAAGTTAGTGAGGCCATGAATGATAAAGCCCATACGTAAAAAGTTATTATAGGGATATAAAGACTTGTTGTTGTTGTATAGGGATTTAAAA
>NW_021599322.1:0-1086 GCF_001605985.2 Dendrobium catenatum
ATAAGAAAGGCCGTAGTAGCGGAACCCCCACTTCGTAAACCCATCAGTAGGGACTGTAGAAAGAATAAGGGCAAATTTGACTCGACAAGTTCAAGTGATCGTAGTCTACAAAAATTCTCCCAAATGACTGGAGAATCAAAATTCTAGTGGAATGATGAGTTTTGAACAACCACCGAATGTTCGTAGGCTCTAAAATCTGCAACCACAAAAGATGACTCAAAATTTACCAACTTCAATAAAATCAGCGTTGGGGAGTGTAATTCCCATAGCTCAAGTCTGAAGACTGAATGGGTGTAAATGGTCGGATTCAACAAGCCCAAATATGGCCGGATCGCTGGCAGCTCCATCTACTCAACAAGCCATAGGAAAGGCCGTAGTAGAGGAACCCCCATCTCAGTAACTAGAGGACAAAGAGCTATTAAATTCTAGCTCTTCCGATCTGATGAACTCAAGTGACTCAGATTAAAGTCTTCTCAAGTGGTTAAAGATCAAGATACTACCTACATTCGGTACTATCAACTGAATTCAGAACCTGCAAATCCTTCAACAAATCCGTAAAGCACAAAGCGAGGATCGAAGGAATTTTTCTTCAACAAGTCCGTCAAAGCACAAAGCAAAGGACCGAAGAAAATTATCCCACAGTTCACACAAAGCCCAAGGCTGAACAAAGTAGATTATGTCATTAACAAGTCCGTTATGCACAAAGCTTAGGACCGATGACTCTTCGCCACCGACCTAGTATAAACCTAAAGGTTTAGGTCACCGGCATCTACCCCTTTATCAATCCCGCCAAAGCTAGAAGCAAAGGGCAGAAGGCGTACAAATTTTATGACAAGTCACCAAAGACAAATCAGACAACCCCTTCACCAAGTCCGCAGCACAAAGCACAGGACAGAAGGATCAAAATCTCAGGACTCGTGCCAAGGCCGCAGAATGGGCACCCTGGATGGCATCTACAAATGTCCCTAAAGGCTAGGGGCATTTTAAATATTTATTTGGGTCGACATCGCTCTGCATGTAGAGATCCCCAAATAAATATTTAAAATTTTATCAAAATACAACCAGATGATAGAAGAATCTTGAGCA
>NW_021599323.1:0-270 GCF_001605985.2 Dendrobium catenatum
CAAATAGTACTGATCAATCTCCTCCAAAACACACTAGGCATTCTAATTCTTCAAGAAGGAAGGGATCACATAATGATTTAACTCCATATATGTGTCTCGACAAGGTACTCTTTGAAATTACATCGATATCATTTGCTAAAGAATAAAATTCCTATTCCTTGCCTACATTCTCATTTTTTTATCCAAAAATGGGAAACAATCAATGCTACAGATTAAGAAAAAGTAAAAATGCTGCCATCAATTTCATAGGCCATCATTAACAAACTCATA
>NW_021599324.1:0-203 GCF_001605985.2 Dendrobium catenatum
TCCAGTCTGATTTCTGCGTTGGAGGTGAGCAGAATGTGGAGGAAAGGATGCCCAGTATTTTTGGCTTCGGTGCGGGATCTGAACCTGGAGGTTGGTTCTGTTTCTGAGATCCCAGTGGTACGGGAGTTTGCTGATGTTTTTCCTGAGGAGTTGGTTGGTTTACCTCCGGATAGAGAGGTGGAGTTCTCTATCGATGTTTTTCC
>NW_021599325.1:0-305 GCF_001605985.2 Dendrobium catenatum
ATCGATGTCATTTTATAAACTAACTTGAATAATTTAAAATTAAAAAATAAATATATAATAGAGTGACACCTCATTGCATTGTGCACACTATATATTGGATATGATACTTGCCTTAGAACTTATATGTTAAGTTATTCTATTTTCCTACATTTCATTTTTAATATTTTTTCCTTATATGTTATTTATATTTCATTGCATAGATAAATAATTATAAAACATAAACTAAAACTTAGAAAAAATACACCAAAATTACAATATTTGAATCAAAACTGATCACATTAATTTCAAATTTAATTAGGCAATAC
>NW_021599326.1:0-217 GCF_001605985.2 Dendrobium catenatum
AGTCTTCTTCAGAAATGAGTCTGTCCATACATGCATATATATCAGTTTTCACCTCTTTGTCAACATGAAAATCCTTATCATAATGAAATTGGAGGTTTAAATAGTACGCAACAGCATGTAAGTGTTAGTGTAATTGTCGATCCCACTTTTCATCTATATCGCCACCAGTTATGTGTTTCACACAAAAATTACATTTCATGTAAACATATCCCTTCTT
>NW_021599327.1:0-2100 GCF_001605985.2 Dendrobium catenatum
ATAAAAAAATTAGTTTATAAAATTTAAAAATATTTAAATGAAAAATTAGAATATTAAATTTTATTTATTTTATTCCTAATCAAACAAAAAAAAACTTTTAAATTTACTTTGAAATCAACTCTAAATATATATTATATTCACTTTATATTATCTTCTATTTTAAAATATTTCCAATCAAACCGCTCTTAACAAAATAATCCACTTATGTGGGCGCCATTCATGTGGACTTATCACTGATTGTTCACTCACAACATGGAAACCCAATTGCTGATAAGGTTCACACGAGCGCAGCAATCATGCTCACACGTGTAGTTCTCAAAGTGAGAAAAAAACTACATAAATTATTTTGTGCGGACTCTGGAAGTAGTTCTACATGATTGGGAGTTTAATTTTTTGGAAGGACGATGATGAATGCTGCTAACCCCAACTGCCCCTCTGATGGTCTTATTGGGCAATCAGGGGCTTCGCTTTGGTGAAGTCCCTCGAGCTTTTTTGGTCCCGTTTGTCTTGTTTCACCACGAGCTACCTGAGTCCTTCGTAGTTTTTCCTATAAGCTTTGTATTCTCTTTTGTCTTTTTGAGTCCTTGGTTTCTCTTTTGTTTTTATGAGACTATAGGTTTTACTTTCATTTTAATCACTTGTAACTTTTCTCATTTTAATGATACGGGCTTTGCCCCAGAATTTCTCAAAAAAAAGTTCTACATGACTCCAATTAAATTAAGATACTTGTCTTTCGTAAGACCTGACGATCCGATCTAGCTAAATTATGAAAATGTTAAAATCGCAAAAACTCTCAAATATTTAGTGTTTTTACGAAATAAAAACGAGAAACATGTGTTCTTTTTTGTTTCAACAGGCACTAAAAATTTTATTCTGCAAAAACCCTAAATATTTGAGAGCTTTTGCAGCTCTCTTTTTTTAAAAACATAAAAAATGAGTGGATTGTCGCCATTTCAAAATTTCTAAAGATAGGCTAGGTCGGGTCGTCGGGTCTTAAGAAAGACACTAGTCTTCATTTAATTGGAGTTCGGACATAGAGCTATGTCTGGGATCCGCACATAATAATTTCTAAAAAAATTAGCTATACGGACATCGGATGCTGTCCGGAAGCGAATCAAAACGCGCCACATCACTTTTTTGTGTGTTATGACTGTATACCACTATGTATCGAATGATATATCGTATTCTGATTTACCTCTTAATGATGTGATGTTAGCACAGAATAATTCTGAAAAAATTAGGCCTGAAAATTGAGCAAAGAGAAAGACTCTCACATCCCATCAGCTTTTTGACTTATGAAAATAAACATTTTCTTCGTTAAAATTCAAACTCTCCAGATTGCGTGAGGTGTGGATCTTCTAGAAGTTTTCTTTGAATCTAGCATGACAATTGACAACAGGAAAGTCTGAGCTAAGATATCTTGAAAATTAAAATCATGCTTGACTCATTTTACATAGATGGCTTTACAAATTTCTTCAGCATGACATAGGGTAATTATACATCCATTGGTTATCAAAATGATACAATATACAATAAGGGTTCGTTTGCGACGGGTGCAACTTTTTATAAAATTATCGTAAAAAAATAATTTTTTAAAAAGTTATTATAGAAAATAACTTCCAAATATAAAATTTATTTGAGAACTATAAAAAAAAAAGACCGGCAAACAAAAACTATGATTATGAAGTGAAAAGCGTAGCAGTAAGAAAGCAGCTAAAAAAATAGCAGTAAGAAAGTTGCTCCAAACGAAGCCTAAAAACTAAAATGGGAGTTATGGAATAAATCATATTATTTTTTGTATTGATCAAAAATAAAGATTTGAAACTTCTAGAAGGGACAAAAAAAAACAAATATTATTTATGGCTAATTAATGGAAAGAAAAAATATCTAGGTATGATATCTAATCAAATTCGTGGTTAGAAATCAAAACCACTGATATATTATGCTCATTTTAAAATAAATTTAATTATTTTGGGATTGATATTTATCAAAATTTAGTTATGATATTTTGCCCGCTTTAAATGAAACTCATAAGAATAATTATGAATCAAAGTTAGTGTACATAACTCTCCTTGGCCTATTGGTTGAGAGCTTAGGCTT
>NW_021599328.1:0-324 GCF_001605985.2 Dendrobium catenatum
CAATTCACCCCCCCCCTCTTGTCGTTTAGTAATTTCATAAAGTAATGTATTAATAGTAAATATATATAATGAAAATAAATAAATACATTATCAATAAAGCCGTATAATAATAATGAATCTATAAGATACATTTTGGTTGACACACTTAAACAAGTAAGAAGTCATGGCTATCATGGTATTTCTCAATAGTCGGCAATCAATAATTAATAATCGTTGACTTAATAAATAGAGTCATCGCTCTTTGTCCATCATCATAATAATAATTCCTTATAAGTCCTAATTATGTATCATTTTATTATATAAATTAGTAGAGGATAACATAAA
>NW_021599329.1:0-289 GCF_001605985.2 Dendrobium catenatum
GGGATGCTGCGCGGGTTATCAAATTTTAAACCCGATCCTCCTTAGCAGGTAAAAAGGAGTCGACAGAGTTTAATTATAGAATGCCCCCAAACCCGCATGGGCCCCGGCGAGTGTGTTATTAGTACACACGTGACGTCTAGGGATGCTGCGCGGGTTGACAAGTGAATTCAGGTTCGAAACCGATCCTTCTATACGGATCAATAGAAGTCGACAGGGTTCGAACCATTAAGCAAATATAAAGTTGTGGCGACTGGTATATTTGCTTTAAAATATTCATATTAGGCCATCA
>NW_021599330.1:0-200 GCF_001605985.2 Dendrobium catenatum
TTTGTTTCGTCGCCTTCTCTTGCAAGTTTCTTCTCTAATCATGCTCTCAACAATTTCATTCTCGTTTACTGGCGCTAGAGAGTTAGCATACTGTCGTATTTCTGGCTTACTGGCGCTAGAGAGTTAGCATTCTCGTCAGTTAGCGCACAAACTTCTTCTTTTTGCATACTGTCGTATTTCTGGCTTACTGGCGCTAGTTC
>NW_021599331.1:0-439 GCF_001605985.2 Dendrobium catenatum
AAATTTGATATAGATAAAATCTGAGAGATCAGAATTTGACTGAAGACTTTTTCTCTATTTTTTGCAAGTGGTTTGGAATGTAGTTAGAGGTCGATTATTTGCTTTAATTACTTCCTTATTGTAGATAGTGAATGGAGTTAAGAGTTGATATAAGGCCGTAGTCAAATAGCCACTCTCCCATGTGAATATCACAGCGTATAAATTCGCCCTAAGAGAATAAATCAAAGGATTCACCCATTCTAGTGGTCGAACTCGTCCCTAACTTGCAAACGCCATTGTCCAGAGTAGGGGTGTCAATATTTGACACGACACGAAAATCCGACCCGGATCCGACCCGAAAAATCCGGTTTGGACCAAACCCGATTTCAAAACGGGTCAGGTTTTGGGTTCCCGTATTCGACCCGTTTGAAAAAACGGGTCGGGTTCGGGTTGTCCCAGC
>NW_021599332.1:0-321 GCF_001605985.2 Dendrobium catenatum
GGCTGCCAAAGACACTTACAAAGTGTCATGCCAAAGCGTAAGTAGAAGCTCTAAAAATGAGCTCATTAATGCAAGTTGTCGACATTATCGTCCAGGCCGATAGGCATACCGTCCTGGCTGATAAGTACAAATTAAGCTCATTAGGCCGGGACGATTTGGGACGATCAGAAGAAAATTGGTTACATCTTCCAGGCCGATCTCACGATCGTCCTGGCTGATTAGTTCAAATCTGATTTTAATCGTCATGAGCATCACCCTATTTTTAAGCTGGCTGTGGACCTCCAAAGGAGCACCGCTCGCGGGGGTTCGAACGCAGAGGGT
>NW_021599333.1:0-1434 GCF_001605985.2 Dendrobium catenatum
GGCATAATATTTGTTTGTTTTCAAGTTTGCTCTTTTGATCGGTCCCTTGTAAATGCACCTGGACCTTGCATTCTTTTTGCGACCCCTGGGATGATTAGTGGCGGATTTTCTCTTGAAGTTTTCAAGCAATGGGCTCCCTCTGAAAAGAATCTTGTTACGCTGCCTGGGTATTCTCTAACCTATGTAATTAACCTCTATTTATAATGATTTCCTACAGAAGGCAACGCAAACCATATATGTAGTTTTGCCCAAAATAGGAAATATTGTTACATTTTACAATGATTTTTGAAATAGTAACAGAAAAAAGGTTGCTTGCTTTAATACCAGAGTTATTAAGTTTTGATATTCATCACTGGGGTTTCACCTTTATGATATTTTTAAATTTATTTTGTTCTCGAAGTCCATCTTCGGCAAGCCAAAAAAAAATAAAAAAATTCATTTACCATGAACTTGCTGAAGGCTTTCTAATAATCATTGGTATAGCACCAGTACATTGTCACTGTATACCTAATAAAGGTCTTGTTTTCAAACTTGGACATAGGATGCTTCATGGCCAGTTAACATTTGAATTCATACTGAGATTGTTCAACAGATCATCAACATTAAGATATTTTGATGGTTTACATCGTCAGTTGGATGCATTACGAGATTGCACATATCAATACATCTCAGTTTACCTGTCAATCACTTAAGAGGCTGTGCAATGAATAGATCCATGACATATAGATGCTTCCGAGATTGCTTCAGTCCATTCTTGTAAAGCTGCTGATCCTGCAATAGTGGCCCTGCTGGTCACGGTGTTAACTTTAATCAAGTAGGGGACACTGTTAACTTGAAGGGTAATTGTAATCCTGGTTGTTAGTTTGGAGCAAATATTGGAATTTCCCCACTGGTGGTTTTTCTTCTTTTGTACATCACCCTTATGGTGTATATTAATTCATTGAATGGCCAATATCGTGCTTGAAATTTTTTCTTTTGTATGCTCAGAGCGAGAATTGTTAAATTTAGAGAATTGGAGAGGGAAAAGGCTTAATTTTATTGCTCAAACATGTTCCTATTTATAAATCTATACAAGATATTTTAATAAAGAAATAAATAATTATAAAATCATACATAATTGCTCTGATATAATCCTTCCTAAATCCACCTAAATATGGAAGGAGATCGACGCTAGGTGAGCCACCCACAAATCCCCATCCTAGCCAGGGGATCAAAATGCTAATGGACGGCTGGGATTTAATACTCCCCTTCAAGCTGGGGAATACATATATTTTATTCCCAGCTTGGTAATTAGTCTCAGAAAGGCAGAGTTATCTAGTCCCTTGGTAAAAATATCTGCAAGCTGATCTTTTAATGAGATATGATAGATACATATAAGATCAATATCTAGTTTCTCCTTTATGAAATTTCTGCCCACTTCTATGTGCTTGGTTC
>NW_021599334.1:0-325 GCF_001605985.2 Dendrobium catenatum
CCAAAGCGCATTCGGAAGGTTCAAACCATAATTTCAACTACCAAAAGGTTTCCAAATGTGACATGCTTATAGTCGAATCGAGCGGCTTGACAAGAAGAATCCAACGAGCCCAAGAACACTGAATTTTGATATCATTAAGACATTTAAATGATCAATAAACAGTTCATTATCGAAGGGATCAATATCGACCGTCCATTCAAACCACTCCAAACATGTCATCGATCTTCTTCATATTTACAAGCTACGCCACTCTAAAAAAATTATAAATTGCTCCCACTCTTCTCATGAGACAAGAGGCAGAAGAAGGAAAGGAATGGAGGAGTTT
>NW_021599335.1:0-240 GCF_001605985.2 Dendrobium catenatum
TTTTTTTTTTTTTGTAAGTGTTAAAAAGTGTTATAAAATTAAGATCTTAACTAGTATTATAAAATTAATTTATTAAGACATATTATGTTTCCCTCAAAATCAAGATCTTCTAGAACTTTCATCGAGCTAAGCTAATCAATTTCATTTCATTTCCAAGTTGGGCAACTATTATTTAGCTAAGCAAAAGTTATGTTTGACGCTTGGTAAATTTCTTGTCTTTTTTTACACTTTCAATTGTGG
>NW_021599336.1:0-1297 GCF_001605985.2 Dendrobium catenatum
CTAATAATGTCTAATATTTGTTTAAAATATTAAATTCTAGAAATCTATAATATTTCAAAAAGTCAGCAAATTGATCAAACCGTAGTTAAAATCTAGTTCAAAATTTCAAACCCTTGTAATAAAATGTAGAAAAATCCATTTTCAACGTACTTACTGTATAACGGATCGTAGTAAGGTCTAGAATTTTAATAAAATACTAACTTTCTAGAAAACACTCTTAATCAAAAAGTCAATTTTTGACCCTTTGATTAAATGATTAAAATAATCAAAAAATTCATAAAACTCAAAATTGCTTTAAAACTCTAGAAAATGTTAGCTTAATGTTTAAAACATTCAACAAATCTTTTAAAACACAACAACCATCCTAAAGATGAAGTTTATTGGCTGTACTACTTTGGGCTACGGGGCTAAGTGTCCTAAGGAGGCTGGTTCCTCGAGCCTGGTGGCACAACGCCACGAATGGATTCTAAGGGGTGTTAAACCTTAAAATTGATTAATAATTAATTATTCAACCTTCTAAAACTTCTAATTCAATTACATTAATTTGGTTTATCGGCTAGACTACTCTGGGCTGCGGGGCTAAGTGTCATAAGGAAGCTGGTTCCTCGAGCCTGATGGCACAACGCCACGAATCAATTAATGACAAACTTAAATTAATAAAATCTTTAAAAAATCAACAATCAAACCTTAAAGCAATTTCAATCAAATATCCCATTTAGGACATATCAAAACCGCACGATCTATCTCACACACTTTAGATGGTTTGCTAGGACAACCAACTCTAGTTTTAGGCTAGGCTGGTATTTACTTTTCCGCTGTGTGTCGGGTTTTTGAGTTTTCACTGCATGCTGTTTGCTAGCTTAGAATTGATTGATTGTTTGTTTATTTACTGCAATCTGTTGAGCATTTAAATTTCAAATATATCAACTGCTTGAGATCATATATTAACTGCTTGAGATTGAATATTAACTGCTTGTGACTATAGATACAACTGTTGATTATTAGGATAACCCTGTAGGATCGAGTCTAGATTTTTCTTTTAAATTCGAATGTAAATTTGATTTGATTTATGTTGTAATTTTAAGTGATTTGAGATGGGATAACATCCAATTTGGAATCCAAAGAGGAAGGGACTTCCCTCAGGGAAGAGTCCCTATCCATTTGGAGCTCCAAATTAGGATAATTTTAAAATATCCAAAGAGAAAAGATAACACCCCATTCAAGGGGGAGTTTCTTTTCATTTGGATATCCAGACCCGATAATCCAAGAAGCAGCAGAAGGACGAAGAAGTGGATAA
>NW_021599337.1:0-308 GCF_001605985.2 Dendrobium catenatum
TTATTGTTTGTATGATTTCAATTTAAACAAATCTCCTTAACTCCCCCTGAATTGATGAATACATGAAAATGAGGAGGCATTTTGAAGCATAGAATAATATTTTTGTTTTTTTAAAAAAATTTTAACAAAAGTCATACACAAAATCAAAATGCAAACAAACAAAAGTCATACACAAAATTAAAATGCAAACAAACAAAAACATACAAACACAAAACACAATAATTTCTCCCCCTTTTTGACAACAACAAAAAGTGAAGAAGAAATAGACAAAAAATGTAAATAATTATATGAAATTCATTTGAAAATTT
>NW_021599338.1:0-524 GCF_001605985.2 Dendrobium catenatum
GCTTATAGATATGATCGATGTATGCATTACAAGCTCTCCGCTATCATATGTGGACAAACTGTGTTGAATGCAAGTCTTCTTGTGCTGCTTGTAGGAATTTGCATTTACTAGAACCCTTCTGATGTTACTTGTAGAATGGCATCCAATGTCATCGTCTGTAGATGAGTTAGTGTATTTGTCTGTAGATTTAACTGGTAGTGATTGTAGAAGAGTAACTAAGCTCATTACGAGCCTTTAACCTTCGCCAGCAGATGAATTATTGTGTCATATGTTCATTTTCTTACTTATAGGCTAATTGACATGAGCATTGTGAGACTTATGTTATTTATCTGTTGGGAATTGTGCACAATTGCCTGCATTTAGATTGTCACAATCTTTTCTTGTTCTTGTTGATCATTTTTTGCAGGAAATCATGCTTGGAGTTTTGTTCATCACAAGTTGTTGCCTACAAATTGCTTATGCTTGGAAATTGGTCTATCACGAGTCTCCTCGTTATTCATTAATATTCATTTGAATGATTTGAA
>NW_021599339.1:0-330 GCF_001605985.2 Dendrobium catenatum
TAAGCTTCTTTTTTATCAAATTGATGGAACTATTAAATGATTTTATTATTATTAAACACAAAATAAGAAAATTTAAAATATGAGAGAGAAATAAAAAATAAGCATAACATCATATATGTAAACTAAAATTTTATTTGGGACGACTTTCTTACTGCTTATTAATAATTTTTTTAATAAATAAATAACTAAAAAATTTAAAAAAAAATTATTAAGAAACAATAAGAAATTCATCCTAAATAGAAACTAAGACTTCATTTGACACAGCTTTCTTACTGCTTCTTGAAATAACTTTTTAATATAAAAATTAAATTTTATTTATTAATTTTTTAA
>NW_021599340.1:0-204 GCF_001605985.2 Dendrobium catenatum
AGGCAAAGATATAGAAGGAGATCCAAAGGGATAATATTCTTGTTGGAATGAAAAAGACACTAGTCTTTTACAGAGGCAGAGCTCCCAAAGGAGAGAAGATAGAGTGGATAATGTACGAGTATGGATTTGAATGCAGCTACGATAAGATATATTTTTTTTCAAAACTAAATTTGTTTCTTCTTCCGTTTGCAGTGAAAACGATAA
>NW_021599341.1:0-252 GCF_001605985.2 Dendrobium catenatum
ATCAAATCAATACATCGTAAGATCAATTGAAATCAAGTCAATATAATCGGCTAATACAATTGAAATCAATTAATACGATTAATCAATGAAATAATAATAGCGATGAATCAATAATGTCGATGTCTATAACCATGAATCCATACGATATCCATATCCATAGCGGTGTCGGTATCCATAAATCAATACAATTTCCATATCCATAAATCCATAAATCTGTCAATAAATCCGATCAATAATAAATCAATTCAATAA
>NW_021599342.1:0-202 GCF_001605985.2 Dendrobium catenatum
CGCCAAAGTGATAGTTTAAAAGCTTTCAGAATCTAACCAGAAGGATTTTGTATACAATGAAAATAATAATATGATACATTTAAGAGCATCCAAATGAATGTTAACACACAATGTATTGTGCCAACCATAGTTAATGATCAATATTTGGCAAATGTGTTGTTAAAGATTAATACAAAGATACTTAGCCTAAACTCACAATTAA
>NW_021599343.1:0-326 GCF_001605985.2 Dendrobium catenatum
CTCTGGGCTTATCGAACCACCACTAGAACTCTTATAGTAGAAACCCCATATAATCTTTACTTTGGAATAGACATAACCATATAGGTTGATATTGGAGTCCAAAGTAATAAAGTTCATATTTTTTACTTCAATAACAATGAGGCAAAGCTCAGAAACAACTTCGATCTCCTCTTATAAGTAAGAGATGTAGCCTCACTCAGTACTACTGCATATCACCAAAGGGTTGCCCATCACTACAATTGACGTGTGAAACCTTGATCTATCTCTATTAGAGACTTAGTTCTACGTAGCATTGAAGAAGATGGAAAAGACCCTCAACACAATAA
>NW_021599344.1:0-266 GCF_001605985.2 Dendrobium catenatum
TTTAATTATGCTAAATCCCTATCATCTAGAGTCCATTTAGTAAAAGGAAGTGGAACAGTAACTCCATTCAATTTCCAGTTGGAGGTGTATAACCATCCTTAACAACCATCCACATGCGATAATAAATTGATTATAAAATATAGATATGCGAGTTTTCTAAAAATCAAAAGGGATATTATCAAACAAAGGTGGTTATACAATTTATTATCCCTTCCGCAGTATTAAGATTTTCGTTGTTAGCCATGGATAAAAAATTCAAAAAGTTT
>NW_021599345.1:0-701 GCF_001605985.2 Dendrobium catenatum
CATATTTTAGTTGTTCAACCTACTCTTCGTTTAGATGAATTAATGAAATTCTATCTACAACCCACTGGCATGAACTTGAACTTTGTTAACATGTAACTAAGTGATAATTGGCTTTTTGTAGTATAAATAGCAATAAATGGCTATGATTCAAAACTTGCCTTTCTTAAAAGCAAAAGCTTTACATTCATGACATTCATGTCCATTCGCTATATCTTTGCATCTTATATATTATCATAACTTATATTTAAGTAGCCATAGGTTAATTTGAGGACTTATTTACTCAATTTTCGAAAATGTGTACCAGAAATTTGGGAACAATATAGGTTTTGTTTAAAAGTAATGTTTAATAATGTGAGTTTAATGCTTGTTGCGACCCATACCCCGAGTTTGAGATTTTGATGATGAAGAATAATGTCGCTTGAACTACTTTTTATTGAATATCATTTATGGTTTGCTATTGTCCGTGAGTACTAACATTTCAGGAAGATCACAAGCCACTCAGGACAACGGGAAGACTCAAGTCTGATTAGATTAGGAGTATAAGTCTGACAATGTAATTTGTTATTGTTGACCTCATTATTCGAGGTCAATTTCCCCGGACTCAATTTTAGAGATTGCACAACTTCCCCTTGACAGAACTGCACCCTCATAGGTCAAGTGGTCTCCCAGAACCCGCAGGCGGGGAGGTGCCTAACAAGGAA
>NW_021599346.1:0-3403 GCF_001605985.2 Dendrobium catenatum
CTAATATTTTTCAAAACACGTTTTCAAAATTCCACCAGCATCCGCATCCAAGGAATCTAGAGTAGCTTCAGGATACCCTCGCCTTTCAACTTGCTTCTTTAAAACTTCCAGTTTGTTTTTTGATACTACAAGTTCTGTATTCACACCTTCAGCATTATTCAAAGTCACATTCTTCAACCCAATACTTTGCCTATCAGCTTTCCTCAGAATTTCCTTCTCAATCGGTGGTAGTATAGCATTCTGGTTGTCTACTATTTTCTCTTTATTGAAAAGAGAATTTACCTGATCCGCCACATCTTTTTCTCCAAGAGTTCCATTTGTTCTTTTCCACTGTTTTTTGATGTTTTCAGAATCACCTTGAAGCTTCCCTGTTCTTCTACTGTTCTTCTTTTTGACCATGATCCAAGGACCATAAGAGGGTTCATCTTCTCTGTTAATAGCTTTCATAGCATCAATAACAGGTTCAGTATTACCAACTACATTCATATTCTCCCTGGGAACAGTCTTTTTGTTTTTGCACTCAGATTTCATATGCCCAATTAACCCACATGCATCCAAGGTCCCAAAGTCTTTTTGTTTAACCATGATCCAAGGTCGGCTATCATTGCTGGAGCAAATGATAAGGAAGCATCTTCATCTGGAAGAAGTTTTGCTGAAATTTTGAAGTAGGATCCTATTACTTCTTCAAAAGTGGATATCCCTAATGTGTGGATTAAAAAACCTCACATTAAAATAAACCTTAGTGAAATACATGATGATATTGGAGATGAAAATGTTGTCATTCTTGACAAGGATAAGGAAAAGTCAAATGTTCAAATTTTGAACAATTCCTTGGTTGTTAAAATTCTTAGGAAGAACTACCCTTTTTCTATGTGTTTTTTTGAATTAAGAAAGCAATGGTCAAAATTTAGAGGATTTCATATTACATTGCTTGGTCTAGATTGGCACCTTTGTTCATTTCCAACTCATGAATCCATGGAGGAAGTTCTTAATGGGGGCCTTGGCTTGTAGGGGGTTTTGTGGTAGGCTTAAACATTTGGTCTCCTACCTTCTCTCCTTATTCTTTGAATGGAATTTCTTCTCCAATTTGGGTTTGTCTTCCTCATTTGCCATTACATTGTTGGGATGAATCCAACATCACTAGAATTGTTTCAAGAATTGGAACTCCACTTTTATTGGATGGTAACATGTTTAGATGGGGGAGGAGAGAATTTGCTAGAGCTTGCATCAGAGTTAATTTGAATTCTAAACTCCCTGCTGGAATTTGGGTGGAAGGGATTCATGGTAGATTTTTTCAAAAGTTTGAGTATGTAAATCTATCATCTTTTTGCTTCAAATGTGGAAAAATCGGGCATATTGATTCTATGTGTCCCAATTCAACACAAAATCAAAATCCTATTGTCAAAGAGATCCCTATAAGTTCATTGCAATCTGATAATACTTTGGGACCTTGGATGCATGTGAAGTTCAAAAATAAGAGAAGATTGATTCCAGAGAAAAAGTTTTTTAAAAGGCCTCAACCATGGATAAACCAAAAGATGGTTGTGTTATCAATAGTATTGCCATGGCAAATGTTGAAGGAGATGGGAAAAAAAATTCTGCTGCTTCTGAAATTCAATTCACAGCTAAAGTTATTACTGAAAACAAGGAAGAAGATGGAAAGGGAGTTATACAAGGAGGTGAATATCCAACCGTCCATCATGCTATCTCTGAAAAATTACAAATTCAAATCCCACAAAGGGAGGAGAATTTTCCTGCTAAACAGAATCGGGAATTTCAGATTTTAGATTCTGAATTACGGTTGGCTGATCCCGTGGATGGAGATAGTAGTATTTTGAAGCCCAACAACAATTTAAATTCAAATTCTGAATTTAAAATTCAAGGAATTGTAGAGGAAAGAGTGGAAGTAAGAGCTGAAGTTGTTAATTCAACTCAAAATGCTGAAAAATGGGATGCTATGGCTGTTCCCGTGAGAGAAAACTGCTCCTTTACTTTTGTTTTTCTGGGAATCAATGTATCAGTTAGTAATTTGAATTCAAATTCTGAATTCAAAATACCTGATAGTGTGGAAGGTAATAAGGAAGGAGGTTTTCAAGATTCAATAGATGCTGTCCCAACCGTTCCATATCAGTTTGCATAAATTCAGGGATCTAACAAACCTGAATTTGAATTCAAAAATTCAGATACTCAGGAGGAAGCTTTGGAGGATATTTCTAGCATTAGTACTGATGTTATTTCATCTACAAAAATTGAAGTAAAGAACAATATTGGCTTATTAAGTGACTCTTCTCCATTGCCAGCGGTTTGTTTGAATTTTAAGAGAACTTCTCTTAAAAAAGTTGCCAAGGAGAGTAAGTCCCTGGGATCAAAGCATACATTATTCAAAGAACTTCAAGCATTATGACTGGTCAAAGATCTACCTAGAAGAAAGATAACAGAAAACAAAGTGAAGAATGGCTTAAAAGGTTCTTCGTCCCTTTTGTCCCATTAACATGCTTGATGATAATCCAGGTGACAACAACAAAGTGGATAGTTACTTGAGGTTGAGACAAATTATCAAAAGGTTTGGATTAACGCCATCATCAATTTCTGACTTTGGAAGATGGAAAAAGCTTATAGAATATTTATCTAAAATATTCTTAAGTGATTTTTTTGAATTCACCATTAGAATGTATTTTCCCTTTTAGATTTTGTTGCTTCTTTTTTCTTAAAATTTCTCAATTTAAACTTATTCTATTTGATTATGAGATCTTTACTAAGTCTTATTCTCTAACTGGATGGGAACTTTGGGATACTAATCAACCTTCGGGTTGTTTAATTCTTTGGTATCCCCTGCATCTCAACAGTTTCAAAATAGGAAATAGTGGGTTTCATATCATTTATATTAAGTTTAAATTAGCAAATTTAAGTTCAATAAGGTTCCTTTTTAATATGAAAAAAGGAACCATTAGTTTCGTTTACCTAGTTTGTATTAGGTTATCCTTTCATTTTTAATTAATGCAACTTTGCATCTTCTCAAAAAAAAAAAAGGAATACTATTGAATAAAGCATTATTTCTTTCTAACCAAAAGAACCAAATGATGAGAGAGGAAATAACATTATGGATATGACCTTTAACATTGATGAACCAATCCTTAAGCAAGTACTTAAGAGACATATGAACATTAAAAAAATTTAATTGAAGCAAATCATCAAAGTAAACCCATGTTTTGATAGCCACCAAACCCAAAATCAAAACATGATGGATATTTTCAATCTGGAAGCAGCATTGACACTTGGAAGGTAACATAAACCCTTTTTTGGTAAGATTATCATTGAAAGTTCATTAGGGATGCTAAGCCCTATAGAACTGGCCCAAGCTAACCAGGAGGGGGGGGTGAATTGGTATTTTAAAATTTCTTTT
>NW_021599347.1:0-295 GCF_001605985.2 Dendrobium catenatum
TCATTTTGCCAAGAGATAGGAATAGAACATAATTTCTTAGCCCCTCGAACACCTCAATAAAATGGTATAGCAGAAAGGAAGAATAGTACCTTGGTAGAAGCCGCTAAGGAAATGTTAGCGGAGTACACCCTTCTTAAAAACTTTTGGGTAGAAGCAGTCAACACAGCGTGTTATATTTTAAATAGGTTAAACATTAGATCTAAACTAAATGAAACTCCTTATGAACTCCTTAAGGGTAGGACACCAAATCTTTCTCACTTACATGTCTTTGGGTGCAAGTGCTTCATATTGATTA
>NW_021599348.1:0-305 GCF_001605985.2 Dendrobium catenatum
GAAAATTTTTTAATTTTGATCTATGGCTAACTCTTGTAATTATAATTGTAGAAGGATATTCTATTACCCGACCACCTTTATTTGATAATATTCCTTTTGATTTTTAGAAAATTAGCATGTCTATGTTTTTATAATCGATTGACTATCACATGTGGATGCTTGTTAAAGACGGTTATACACCTCTGACTGGTAAACTTAATGGTATTACTATTCTACTTCCTTTCACTGAATAGACTCACGATGATAGGGATTTAGCACAACTTAATGCAAATATTTGAACTATTTTTTCTGTGCTTTAAAATCTA
>NW_021599349.1:0-216 GCF_001605985.2 Dendrobium catenatum
AGTGTAGATCGGCCTGGACGATCTCAAATCGGCCCGGACGATTCTGGGAAAAATTCACTTTTCCCAGCAGCTATAGCAACAACAAAGGAACGAGGTCTCACAGTTACCCCCCACTCTTTAATTGTGTCTAACATTGGTTGTTATAATCAAGGTTGTGAAAGTCGGATCAGACAACGAAACAGAAGAATGAGAGGTTAAGGTTCGACCTGTCTGTAC
>NW_021599350.1:0-248 GCF_001605985.2 Dendrobium catenatum
TTGCCCCCCCTACAATGAAAGGCTGGTTCCGCCCCTGGAAGTGAGAGCTTGGATGATTCTTATTTCAATTTTAAGAGTTACTTGCAAGGATATGCCTCGAGATTCATGCCCGATCAATTAATTTTTTTCTTAAATATCAAATATATTTTATAAAAAAATTTGAACGCCACAATCTAAGTTAAAAGAAATAAAAAAAAATTGAAAAAAATCGAACTAATAATAAAAAGTTCATAATCGGCCACGACTTA
>NW_021599351.1:0-214 GCF_001605985.2 Dendrobium catenatum
CATAAATCTCCACAAATCTCTTCTTCCTTGAACTTCTCTGCTACCATAGATAGTAGCAATCTTCCATTTGCCTTTGTTGAAAATCTCCGGTTCACCTAAAATACATTGATCCGAGGATTTTATCAAGGAAAAATCTGCTACATTAGAAATCCAAATCACCATTATTCCACCAGAATTTCCTCTAGAAGGATGAAGTATGAAATTCCAATCCTTT
>NW_021599352.1:0-293 GCF_001605985.2 Dendrobium catenatum
CTTTCTAAACACAACACATATTTGAACGTATTTTATTTGCATATTTTAATTTAAAATAGCTATTTTTTATGTTTTAAAAGTAACATCAAGTAAAATATTTTATGTGAAATATTATTCATATAAATCATACTATAAAAATATTTTATTGTAAGTTTATTAAGAAAATATTACAAAACCACTTCAAATATTTTGGTCACATCATTGTAAAATAATTTGAGCTTTATTGGCTATAACAATTCTATTTTTCTTTGTTTTGATCTAAGTCATTTGGCTTAGTCTTTTTCATATTGTAT
>NW_021599353.1:0-218 GCF_001605985.2 Dendrobium catenatum
GATTTTCTAAAATTATACCCATCGAAATCCGACAAACATGAAATTTTCACTTAAAACTTGTCGTGTCGCTTTGAAAAGCGTGCGAGGTCTAAAATGGCAATTTTTTCGGGTTTTTACAATCTTCCCTCCTAATAAAAATTTCGTCCCCGAAATTTACATATCTTCTAGTTGCAAAACAACCTTCTCTAACCTATACCTATACCTTCTCTAACCTATAG
>NW_021599354.1:0-280 GCF_001605985.2 Dendrobium catenatum
TCTGGAACTATTAGATCAACCTGGAGAGGCTTCTGAGTTCCCAAAGACTCCTGAAGAGAAGAAAAGTAAAGTTTATTTAGATATCTCTTTAAAGAACGGGATAAAGCTATATCCCAAGTAGAATTAGAAATTAAAAAAGAAGTAGGATCAATAGGCTCACCAGTCACACACTTAGCTGATCCCTGCCCCGGATCCACTAAGTATTCTTTGGGAATCACTACAGCTCCTATTTTCATGTTTCTATCAATCCATTCTTTAAAAGTGATGCAATCTTCAAGTT
>NW_021599355.1:0-367 GCF_001605985.2 Dendrobium catenatum
TATAACAGACTTCTCCCCCTTTTGACATCAACAAAAAGAGGAGTCATAAAAAATACTAAGAAAATAGCACAAAATAGATACACTTCAAAAAGGAGGATCCTGATTTGCTGGAGGTGGGTGGATGTACTAGTGGATGGATGTGAATTGTTGATTAATTGAGGAAAAGAGTTCCCCAAACCACCGCATATCGTTCTCGTGTTGTTGATGTTGTTCTTAAATGTGAGTGTCAAGGCAGCTCTAGAGTTGGTCAAAATGTTTGACCAAGTCATCGTGAGGGTAGGCTGGTGCATGTCCTCGAGGTGGTGCACACCGTCTTTGTGGAACAGGGGCTCTTACTGGAGTAGCTTCTCCTTCTTCTTCATCAAAG
>NW_021599356.1:0-231 GCF_001605985.2 Dendrobium catenatum
TAGGAAGAGGCATTATAACCCAAACAGATTAGTAAATTCCTTTCCTGGAGTTAGATGCTTTTCATGTGGCATGCTAGGACACATTGCACACACTTGCACCATTCATCATAGTACATATTGGGTGTGGAGACCAAAATTGCATGATTCATAGCATAACACAAATACGTTGCATTCTTCTTTTCATAAGAAGGGATCCAAACCTGTTTGGGTTCTTAAATCTGACATTTGATA
>NW_021599357.1:0-207 GCF_001605985.2 Dendrobium catenatum
TAGAGTATACGTGTTATCTGGCATATAGTAGCAGCATTTGATTTAGATATTGGTAGAAATTGGATTTGGAAATTTGAAATTTGAAAGATTTGGATATTGGGAAATAATTGGGAATTTGGAGATTTAGAAAATTGATATATAAAAAATAAAAATTTCACCATCGTATACTCAAAGCGGATGGTGGGGGAATGGATGATGGACCTGATC
>NW_021599358.1:0-699 GCF_001605985.2 Dendrobium catenatum
CACTTGTCATTGTTTACTGTGTTTTGTGTGTTCATTTATTTTTCTTTGATAAAAAATACAAAAATTCAAAATTTTTGTGTTAATCGTCCGAGACGAAAATTTTTTTCGTACAGGATGATGTGTGAAAAATGTCAATCTGCGTAATATAGTTCGTCTGTACGATCCTCACGATCGTCGGGGAAGAATTATTTTTTCTCAAACGACGGGATGATTGAATGCAGTTGTTGAATGGATAAGATAGTTTTTATTATGAACTTCGTCCGTACGAACCTTTGGTTCGTCCAGACGAAATAGATGTCGGTTCAGAGCGGCGAACGGTTTTCAACTGCCATTAAAACGAGTTAACTTTTGATCGTCTTTACAAACACGTGTTCCTCTGTACGATCATCTTGGTCAAAAGTCTGTACGAAAGGATGCTTCGTAAATTGTGTGATTATGAAAAGCCATTATTTTTTAACTCACTCGTTCGTCCATAAGAAATATTTTCGTATGGGGACGAATCTAATTCGTACAGGATGAACGAGATTTCATCTGGTACGAACAGTTGTAATTCATTAAACTGACGGCAATTTTTACTGAACAGTCATTCTCACACATCTCTTTCAAAGTTTTCATCTTTTTAAATCCTTCAATGGCGAGTTCTAGCAAGCGACAAAAGACTCTGGCTAAGGGCCCTCTTAGGAATACATCTGAAAATTT
>NW_021599359.1:0-272 GCF_001605985.2 Dendrobium catenatum
TAAACAAATCTCCTAAACTCCTCCTGAATTGATGAATTCATGAAAATAAGGAGGCATTTTGAAGCAAAGAACAAAATTTTTGTTTTTCAAAAAAATTTTTTGAACAAAATTACAAAGTCAAACACAAAACCAAAATGCAAACAAAACAAAACATACAAACACAATAAAAATAAAACATACAAACACAATAATTTCTCCCCCTTTTTAACAACAACAAAAAGTGAAGAAGAAATAAACAAGAAATGTAAGTAATTTTATGAAATTCATTTGAA
>NW_021599360.1:0-256 GCF_001605985.2 Dendrobium catenatum
AGGTTGTACACCCCTCAGTGTGTCTCCTTTCATCTATATTTTGAGTCTGTCTTTTCTCTTAGGGTAGTAGTTCGATCTTTGATCTTTTAAACTCAAAATTTTAATCATATCTTTATCCATTCAAAAAGGTCTAATCATCATTAAAGATAAATAGAAGAGAATCTTTAGAGTAGAATTTAGGAACTTTATCTGTGCACCAAATCAAGAAGTGAATAATCCAACGTCCTTAATCGAGAGTTTTCTTAGATCGAGGTCT
>NW_021599361.1:0-226 GCF_001605985.2 Dendrobium catenatum
CATTAGCCCCATCAGCACCAGGAGATTTATAATTCCCCATATTATTAAGGGTGAACTTTAATTCTTCCAAAGTGAATTCAGTGTCTAAAAAATTCTTCAAATTTTCCTGAATACACTCAAAGTCTTTGAAAATCGTCCAGATATTCAATTCACAATGCCGTTTGTGCCATTTTGGTTTGAAAAAGTTTTCCATAATACCATGGATATCTTCCTGATTAGAGACCAG
>NW_021599362.1:0-209 GCF_001605985.2 Dendrobium catenatum
TCTTCCATAAATATCTTATCTAAGAGTTGTAAAATTATTATGATTTTGTTTGCACACTGATTTAGTTAAATAAGGTAAAAATAGACTCAGATCTGACCTTTTTTTGAAGTCACCACAAGATCTATACTTCATATTAAAGTTTAATATTTTATACCATCCCAAGAGATCTAATTTATTTAGGCTTCAGTTGAGACTATTTTTTAGTGTTT
>NW_021599363.1:0-223 GCF_001605985.2 Dendrobium catenatum
TTAATAAGCAGTAAGAAAGTCGTTCCAAACGAAACCTTAGAAAGTATCGTGGACCTATGTGAATCATCTCATTAAGATGCTTATTTAGACTATATAAATGTAAAATTTTGAGGATGTTTGATCTCTAGTATGATCCTAAGAAATTTTTAATTATACTTTATTGTGCTTGATTTATGCTCATTTAAACTTAAATTTGAGTGATTCTGACCCATTGGATTTGTTT
>NW_021599364.1:0-236 GCF_001605985.2 Dendrobium catenatum
AAGTTTCGTCGAAATCGTCAAACTCTTCCAAAGTAATTGAAGGATTCTTCTCATCCATCGCCTTAAACACTTCGCGAAACTTTTTTCTTCTACCTGTAAATCCTAAATACTGTATAACGTTCTGTGTACAAAAGCTAATCGGCCAAATGTTTATTCATATAAAGGTGCCGCGGGTTTTAAAGTTTTCCCGCCCGTTTCAGCCAAATTAGTGAAAAGAGACGTGAAAATCTTAATTA
>NW_021599365.1:0-335 GCF_001605985.2 Dendrobium catenatum
TTCAACCTATTACCTGTCTAACTACTCGTATTAAGGTCTAGTATTTTCCTAAGGTGATAGGAAACCCAGACTTATCCTTTTTTTTATAGTGACTTTTTGGACCCCTAGTTTAGTCCTTAGGAGGACCTAGAACTTTCTAAAATTAGTTAATATAACTTTAACTTCCAACATCATTACTCTAAGCTCCTAAAATTGAACAACAAACTGAAATAATTAAAATGAACTCTAATTGACTAATATTTGAATTCCAACTAAAACATTCTTTTCAAATCCCCAACAAACCTGAACTCTAGATAATTTTAACTAACTATCCTGCTTAGGACCTATCCAAACCA
>NW_021599366.1:0-322 GCF_001605985.2 Dendrobium catenatum
ATTCAGAGAGCCTTAGACCATCTCCAACGGAAAATCTCATTTTCCACTCCAAAATGCTGTGAAACTAAAAAATGCCGCGATTCATCTCCAATCGAACTCCATTTTGCGAAGGTAACGGTCTTTCTCTTCTTTCCCGCGTTTCTTGGCAAGTTCGGTAGAGGCAGAAAAATAGCGATGATGAACAGCGCAACGTCAATATTGGCGTCCCACTGTTCACCCGCAAGGAAATAGCAGAAGTTTTACCGTTCGGCTGGAGCTCCGGGGCGACGGCATTCAAGCGTTTGAAGTTCCGTTGGAGATGCTCTTAAAGAGAGTGCTTGCA
>NW_021599367.1:0-308 GCF_001605985.2 Dendrobium catenatum
AACCTTGTCCTCAAGGTTAAAGAATGTAGATTCCTTGTTAGTCGGAAACCCACAAAGGCTAGGGTCACCCTGTAGTGCCACCCTCCGACCATTACTCTTGTAGTTAACCATCAACTTCTCCCAATTGACCTCCATGTCTCCTAAAGACTGAAGCCACTGCATACCCAAGACGACGTCGGCGTTTTCCAGATCAATCAGCAAAAAATCTTGAGTAATTACCTCCCCTTGCAAGATAATAGTGACTCCCTTGCATTTCCCATAAATACGGGCATTCTGTCCTGTGCATATGGTCACCTCTACCTCTTTGC
>NW_021599368.1:0-460 GCF_001605985.2 Dendrobium catenatum
ACTGGATGACATGACATGTGATTCGCCTCTGAACCGCTTGGTGACCGCATAGAATAATTTCTCTTGAAAGAGGGCAAACCAAAGAAATGCAGGCGAAGTCAAAGGGGGCATGGCCACCACATAACATTTAAGAATCAGGAACATTGATTAGTTCTCTGTTCACCTTATTACTCAAGAAGGGATAGTACGAGTTCATAAATAGTAAAGTTAGATTTTTATCCAAAATGCCATTCTGACAAAATAAAGGAAACGAAGGTGAAATCATCCAAGTAGAAGTGTAAAGGTTTGCTTGCCAAAGTCATGGTTGACACTATCGATCACATCAATGTCTTAACTTAAAATATGTTTGAGAAGCTAAGCATGTCCAGCAGCTCATACAGATCAACAACGCACTATTACTTTGGATGCATAAAAAGTTTATGATCAGAATAGATTACTGGGCAAATCATCACAAACTCAA
>NW_021599369.1:0-515 GCF_001605985.2 Dendrobium catenatum
TTAAATGTCATAATTGCTTGTAAGAACACATAATCTTTGGTCCAAGAAAACAAAAAATTGAGAACGAGGATAAAATCACACATAAATAAGTCAAATGCAATGCCATATTGACCCAACACATAAGAAGACAAGTGTCATGGACAAAAGGCCAAAGCAAACTTGAGATTGGTGCATTATAAAAAGACATTAAAAGAACATAAAAGTAAACCTTTGCAGTAGAATGGTGCATTTGACCAATTGGAAATGTTTCCCATAATTTCTTCAGAAGTATAAGCATGCCATCAGGACCTCCCTCAGGCAGTGATGTTAAGTGTACAGGCCTTGCATCAAACTTATTCATCTTATCAACAAAGAGGGCGACTGCCAGATTTATACACCGCAGTGTACATAATAAACAATCAAAAGATTGTGTATCAATTGCAGACATTGACCGGATCAGTGAACTGGATTCTTGGAAACAGCTGACTAATGCTGGCACAAGATCTTGAAACCTCTTGAAAGCCGAAGAAATTACT
>NW_021599370.1:0-376 GCF_001605985.2 Dendrobium catenatum
ATAGTGCCGCATCACCAAATTCCAACACCGCTAAGTCAAGGGAGTGCAACATGGATGTCGCAACACTCAATCATTAGCAGCGTTGTGGCGTTACAATGATAATTGTTCATGTCACAATCTTTGAGTGAAGCGATGCATTGGTTTATTAAACAACAGGTCCATGTCGTCAAGCACCATAATGGAGAAAACCCTTCAACGTTGTGGCATTAGTTCATTTTATGGGCATCGTTGTGCAAGTGTCTCGAGCACCATGGTGCCATAATCCATTTTATGTATTTTTTTTTATAAATAGTATGTTTGTAATGTTAGTTGAGAAATTTAGTCACATGTTTAATTTCAATATTTATAGTGCTTCTCTGATTTTTTATTAGGAGTA
>NW_021599371.1:0-345 GCF_001605985.2 Dendrobium catenatum
AAGGTGGATGAGATATTTTGCTAAACTTTTTAGTGAAAATTGTGAAAATAAGATTGACTATAATGACCTTAGCACCCTAAATGAAAATAAAGATGTCTGTTTTTATCGGCGTATTAGTAAAACTGTTGGACCTGATGATATTCCAATAAAGGTGTGGAAATGCTTAGGAGATGAAGGATGGCTTACTAAACTTTTTAATACTATTTTGAAGACTAAAAAGATGTCAGATCAGTGGAGAATGAGTGTGTTAATTCCTATTTTTAAGAATAAAGGGGATGCCAGGAGTGTACGAATTATAGATTAATTAAGTTAATGTGTCATACTTTAAAACTTTGGGAGCGAGTT
>NW_021599372.1:0-281 GCF_001605985.2 Dendrobium catenatum
CTGCCCAACATCCAAGTAACCCATGTGTTTCACGTGGAACCTTCTTGATTCCTGCCCATAGTAAAGTCAAAATAATAATAATAAGAGGGCCACATGTGCATTTCATTATTGTCATGTAGAATCTTTTTTTTACACAAAGATAATGAGTCTAATCAACTCAACAACCTTATCCTCCTTCAATAGCTACACTCCAACATAGCTTACATCACATTCCACCTCTATAGTCTCTTAAAAATAAAAAGAGTTTTCTTTCATTTACTCTACTGAAACCATTCAGCCCA
>NW_021599373.1:0-239 GCF_001605985.2 Dendrobium catenatum
ACTCCCAATTTACCCTTGATCTTCCTCCTATTTATTGGCCATGCCACTCTCAAAAATTTATAAATAGTCCCCTCAATTATCATCAAATGGGGGCTCAAGCAAGGAAGCAAGAAAGAAAGATCTAAGATCTCTCTTGCTACCAAGCTCCAACTTTACCACCGTCGGGCTTCTTCTGGATCACCAAGTGGCACCAAAATTCTATCAGAACATTTACTATTGTCATACTTTTGTCAAACCAC
>NW_021599374.1:0-202 GCF_001605985.2 Dendrobium catenatum
CGAAAATTTCGGGTCGGTTTCGGATCGGGTTTTCGGATCGGATCAATTGTTGACAGGTCTAATTAGAGCCTACATAGCATGAGCTACTCATTATTGTAATTTACATGTCATTTCAGGAAAGGGTAAGACCCAAGCTGAGTAGAAAATTATTAATAAGCTTAAAATCCAGACTGTATGTATTTTTTTTTATTTAAAGATGCAT
>NW_021599375.1:0-202 GCF_001605985.2 Dendrobium catenatum
AACCTGCACCTGCACCTGCTGGTGAACCAAATTACCATGATTTGGTTCAGAGATTTGATCATTTAGAGTCTCATTTTGATCAAAGATTTGATCAAATTGAAACTCACTTACAGCAGCAGGATGCTCAGCAAAATCAAGACATGGGGTGGATGCGATAACAAATAGATGATATAAGTTCTAATATGCTTATGATAAGCAATTA
>NW_021599376.1:0-265 GCF_001605985.2 Dendrobium catenatum
TGAAATACAGACAAGGACTTGGAACCGTTTGGGACTTATGGACTTGAATCAAATGGGATTTGTACCTGAACTTTTGAACTAAATGACTTAAATAAACTTGAATCCAAATAAATAAAAATGTGCAAATGATGGAGGACTTGAACTTGGTTGAACCAAAGCTACTTAATTGAACTCAAACCTAATTGAATCATAACTTAAGCATAACTCAAAAGAACAAAGAACATTGATTTGAGATTGTAGTTTGGGACAACTACAAGGACCACTT
>NW_021599377.1:0-216 GCF_001605985.2 Dendrobium catenatum
GACGTTGGAACTTGTTTTGGAACGTATGGGGTTTCCTGCTAGATTCAGTTCATGGGTGCTGAATTGTGTCCAAGGGCCAAGGTTTTCTATACTTATTAATGGACAACTTTCTGAAGACATTATAGCAGAATGTGGATTCCGTCAAGGATGTCCGTTGTCTCCATACTTATTTATCCTTTGCTCGGAGTTGCTGTCGGCCAACTTTCATCAGAATTT
>NW_021599378.1:0-311 GCF_001605985.2 Dendrobium catenatum
AGAGAGAGAGAGAAAAAGAGAGAAAAGAGAGAGAGAGAGCAAGAGAGAGTGAGAGGGAGAGAGAGAGAGCAGGCTAGAGATAGAGCAAGAGAGAGCAAGAGAGAGCATGGGAGAGCGCTAGAGAGAGAGGGAGAGAGAGAGAAAGAGAGGGAGAGATAGAGAGAGAGAGAGAGGGAGAGAGAGAGATAGTGAGAGAGAGAGAGAGAATAGGAGAGAGAAAGATAGAGAGAGAGAGATAGAGTGAGAAAGAGCAAGAAAGAGCAAGGAAGTGCAAGAGAGAGGGAGGGAGTGAGAGAGGGAGGGAGGAAGAG
>NW_021599379.1:0-339 GCF_001605985.2 Dendrobium catenatum
TTAATCTAATTTCTTTTTGGAACCTCAAAGCACAAAATTTTAGCTACTTTTTGCTAGGTTCTTAGCAATCACTGATTAAATTTAAATATATTTTCAAATCTTCTATTCAACTATATTATGATTTTTCTAATTTTAGGAATGTATAAATATTGGTTTATATATTGAAAGTTTGAAAATCATTCTAAATTCCCTCACCTTTAGACCTTCTTATAGGTTAAAGTTTAATATGCCTTTAAATCCTATTTTCTAATAGTACTACATGGATACGATGATTTGTCCTCTGCCATGTGGTTTAACTCTGACAGAATGTGGATCTTAAGGTATGCGATGAAGATAAAT
>NW_021599380.1:0-257 GCF_001605985.2 Dendrobium catenatum
TAGGGGCGTTCTGGGCACGGATTAGCGCCTGCGAGCAAGCCCGAGCGCGCACATACGGGGTCAAGGGACGCTCCCCCTTCGGGCTGGGCGGTAATTGAAATTTTAAAATTATTTTTTTACTTATTTCGACAACATTTTTTACCGGATAGCCACCAGAAAAGTTTTCCGGCAAATTATTTCTATCATAAAATTGGAAAAGCTTTTTAGACGCTCGATTTACTGTCAAAATCATTTTCGCCTGAAATCCGTGGAAAAAT
>NW_021599381.1:0-216 GCF_001605985.2 Dendrobium catenatum
TTTCACATGAGTTAAGAAATGTTACCCTAATGGCAAATTTTCACATCATTCATCATTCCACATCATCCATCACACCTTCTATAATTGTGGGCTCCGAAAATTCGGCCCCGTCCTTCGCCCCCTTTTGCTTTTCTTTGGTGAGAGAGTTTTAACGGATTAAGTTCCGGGGTAAATTTTGGAAGGCAGATGGGTTTGTAAATAATAAGACACTACCCA
>NW_021599382.1:0-238 GCF_001605985.2 Dendrobium catenatum
CTCTCTCTCTCTCTCTCTCTATCTCCCTCCCTCCCTCTTCCCTCTCCCTTTCTCTCTACCATGCTCTCTCTCCCACTCTCCCTCTCTCTCTCCCTCTATCCCAAGCTCTCTATTTCTCTCTCTTCCCTTGCTCACTCGCTCTCCCTTTCCTTGCTCTCTCGCTCTCTCTCTCTCTATATATATATCTCTCTATCTTCTCTCTCTCTCTCTATCCCTCGCTCTCTTTATTTCTCTCCCT
>NW_021599383.1:0-226 GCF_001605985.2 Dendrobium catenatum
TCAGACTCATCTGAGACTGAAAAAGAAGAAGAAGTCATGAATCTTTGCTTGATGGCAGATAATGTTGATCAATCAGATCAAGAAGAGGGTTTCTCTCACACAAGACCTCGTGAGAGCATATGGTACCTGGACAGCAGATGTTCAAAGCATATGACTAGAGATACTGCTCAATTCGTAACACTGGAAGCTAGTAGTGGAGGCAAGGTTACACTTGGAGATAATACCA
>NW_021599384.1:0-394 GCF_001605985.2 Dendrobium catenatum
TGTTTCGATTGATTATTGATTTGTTTAAAGAAATATGCTTCATGAAGTGATTTGTGAGGTTATGTGGGGAGCCCCTATGAATGCTAAGTTAAATCTAGTGATGGATGAAAAAAACTCGGTTAAACTAAAAAGCCTAATAAAATGGAAGATAGTTTGATTTGGTTCAGCTTTGACTATTTGTCAAAACAAAATAAAAAATTGACCCAACCAATTTAGCAAATAAATAATAGATTTAGGTTTTGTTCGGGACAGCTTTTGTACTGTTTTATAAAACAGTTTTTAGTATATATATATTTTTTTTAAAAAAATTTGTACTAGAAAGCTGCTTTAGAAAGCAGTGGAAAGTTATCCCAAATGAATATTTAGAATGCACATTAATATGCGTCAATCATCC
>NW_021599385.1:0-216 GCF_001605985.2 Dendrobium catenatum
GCGTCGCCCAAAAATCTACTTTTCCACTTTTTCCTTCATTTTTCTCTCTCTTCAAAATATCTCATTTCTATATATATCCAGACTGATCGTCCTGGACGATCGAGCTTCGTCCTAGACGATCTCAGCTTTAAATGAACTTCGTCAAGACGAGATTAATTATCGTCTAAGGACGACTTCGGCTCTGGAAAATTTTCGTCCAGACGAACCATACAGACA
>NW_021599386.1:0-281 GCF_001605985.2 Dendrobium catenatum
AGTACAAAGATGTATCAGGAACTCAGAGGTTTATTTTTGTGGCCGGGATTAAAGAGAAGTGTTGCAGAATTTGTAGCAAAATGCATTCCCTGTCAGATGATAAAAGCAGAACATCAAAGGCCAAGTGGACAACTGCAACCCCTACCTATACCTGAGTGGAAATGGGAAGACATTGCGATGGATTTTGTAGTTGGATTACCTAGGTCAAGGCAGAGTCGAGATGCAATATGGGTCATTATTGACAGATTAACCAAATCAGCTCATTTCTTACCAATCAGACA
>NW_021599387.1:0-227 GCF_001605985.2 Dendrobium catenatum
AAGTGCACTGCTAAATGAAAATGATGCCAATGGTATGATACGACTCCTGACAGAGTTTAAGGACTGTTTTGCATGGAATTATGATGAAATGCATGCTTAAATCCAAATATAGCGGTCCATAAACTTGTCATTCAACCGAATATTGTTCCAGTCAAACAAGCTCCTAGAAGGATGCGTTTGGAGATTGAACAACAAGTGATTAAAACAAAAATTAACTGAGGCTGGTT
>NW_021599388.1:0-830 GCF_001605985.2 Dendrobium catenatum
AGCATTAATACTGTTAATTGTTACTGATACTATAACTGATGATGTAATAAATTAAGATGTGATGAACTATATAATTATCAATTGACACTGATAATCAATAAATACATTGATGCATATATTTCTCTATATGATTTATAGCATATTATTCTTTTTTATCTTATATTGATTTCAGTTGTAACATTTTAATTACTTGTTGTACTATGCGCTCATTATGTGCTTTTACATATTTTAAGGAAAGGGTAAGAGTCCTATGATATCAGGCTCCGTATTGCATAATTTTTCTACCTGCAGTTCTAAATAAAATGCAATCATGTTTCTTTTTGTTGTTCATTGGTAAGCTCTAGTTAAATGATTTAAATGAAAGACATATATAATTCTTTCAATATTGATCCTGGAGTGTGAAAAAATAATATTAGAGCAATGATTATCGGAAGAAATAAAATATAACTAGAGCTTATGAGCGAAATGGAAATGTAAATTATAGTTTCTAATTAGTTGATTTGAGTTTGAAATTTTATTTTGAGCATGCTCTTTATTACTCTATCTTGGACAGATATAGAAATGTTGAGGACAAAATTTTTCGAAGGTGGAAAGATTATAATAATTCAAATATGTGAAATAAATTTATTAAAAATCATAAAAATTCTAAAGTAGAGTGCTTTGACGTTGATCTGATGAGCGCTACGATGCTAGGCAATGAACATTATATATATATAATTGCTTGGCTGTTGACCTGCTGTGTAAAAGAAAAAAAAAAAGAGAGAAATAAAAAAAAATCAAATCAAAATCCCTCACCTCTCTGCCGAAGCACGTCGCTCCCCACGTCGCAC
>NW_021599389.1:0-533 GCF_001605985.2 Dendrobium catenatum
GAAGGCAATTTTTTTTGTCAATGCTACAGGTTTCCGGCGGATTTTACTCCGGAACTTCGCCGAAAAGGACGATACAACGAATTGTATCGAATGTATCGACCCCTTCATTCCGTCGGAAACTACCGGCGCACGTTCTGGCGCTATGTCCGCCGCTTATTTCCGGTGAAGACTTTACGCCGCAAACAAAACCATTGGTTGTCTACGGCAAACTTGCAGCGTTTTGTCCGCCGGTAATTACCGACGGAAGATACGACAGAAAATTACCGGCGCATATGGCGCTGGAATTTATCGGTAGGAAGTCGTTGGCACCAATCCGATTATTTGCGCCGATAATGCATCAGGAAGTGCGCCGGAAAGTTTTCTGGCGCATTAGATTCGTCGGAAAAAATTTATTGACGCGACCTAAACCGGCATAGGAATTTTCGCCGAAACGTGCGCCGGAAACTTATATTTCCGTTCGGATATCTGTGTGTTCCGACGACTTTAGTCTGCCGGTAATGACGGGTTTTCCTGTAGTGAAATCTTAGAAGAAT
>NW_021599390.1:0-1638 GCF_001605985.2 Dendrobium catenatum
TTTTATTATAAAATAAATATCTTTAAGCTCTAATCCCATTTCGTTTAAACCCATTTCCTTAACAGAGAAGTGAAAATTGAAATAGAGAGAAAGAAAAAGAGAGAAGAGAGAAAACGTAAATCAAGTTTTGGAGGTCATAGAGCTATTTCTAATTGTCAACTTAGTTGACAAGTTTGTTTGTCTCAATGTAGATCACACAATGTCTATCTCAGTTTTCAAAAATTCGATGTTTTTATCAATTTTTTAGATTAAATTTATATTTCTATTACTGAAAAATGGGGATAACTTTGCACTGGTAAAACTTTCACCGCGTAACTTTTATATAATATAGATATTGAGATTTTAAACATTTCGAATATTTTCTAAAAATTTTATACTGAGGGCTCTAAAATTTATACAGTTTTTATCGAATAGAAAATAATCCGTACTCTAAAAAAATAATGTTGCAGAACAAATAAAGTCTTAAAAAAGTATTTAACACGGTCTCTGATAATTTGATTATTTATTGACAATGTACATTTTTTATTAGTAGGATTTTTTGTTATCTACTGTTATAAAAAATTGTGCAATTATGAAATATGTTCAATTATATTTTAATTGTTGTAATATGATAAAATATGTGTTTATATGATTGAAAAAGGTGATATTGAATAGTTTTGATATGAAAAATATTGCTGGAAAATATAAGGGGTCAAAATCCTTTAAAATTCTATATGTGATTAGGAATTTGATACATGTAAGGCATTTTTTGTGGTTATAAGACATGTTCTGATGCCTAAAGGCATATTCTGGTGCTATAAATATAAAAAGTAGTCATAAGAGGATAAAATCCTTTGAGATTCTATCTTGGTCCAGGAAAAAGAGAAAACTGATATAAATTGTTATGCTCACTATTTTTAAATATTTTGAAATATTTAAAGAAAGAAATAATTTAGAAATTTAGATCGGTATTTGTGGCCTGCTAAGCTGTTTAAGCTCACTGTGACTTTGCTTTTAGTTTTCAGGAATTCAGAAAGGGTTTATTAGTTGTTTAGGATCTAATCAAAGTTCATAGATATTTTTTTGTTGATTTTTGTATAGTCATGACTGGTCCATTATTTAATTGTGTAGCTTATATTTATAATAATATATTGTAGTGTAGATATATTTTGATAAAATGAATGAAATATTGTTGATGAGTTTATTTACAGTACTCTAAATGTTTTTAGTAGCTCTATAGTATGTTTTATTTTTAAAGTTTAAATTAGAAGAAAAAAAAATCTGAAGCATTTTTCAAAATTAGATCTTTGGGATTTGCTTGTTACAGCTCAAAACGATATGGCCTATCCTGATGGGTTGGGTTGGGTTATGATAATATGTCTATATCAGGGATTGAAATTGTACAATTGAGTATTAAGACATTTATTCCATAAGACAAGAATCAATAACTTGTGTAAAGTAAGAATTACTATAATAACATCGTAGTAAGTGCAATACTAGCATCCTAACATTAAATCATGAAGAAAGAAACCTAAGGTCATGCCGACTAAGAGAGGAATTGAGCAAAAAATTGAATTTCTATTAGAAGAAGTAATAAACAAGGGTTTTAGAAATAAATTTTATCTATAATTTTTTATTTTAAATCAACTCAAACCCTCC
>NW_021599391.1:0-250 GCF_001605985.2 Dendrobium catenatum
TAATTTGTTTCTAATGCAATGCATGCTAGTTAACAATATTAAATTAAATATGCTTGAAATTTTAAAAACAGGCTTACAAAATAATTTTTTTAGAAGACTAGGCTTCCCCAGGTCCGGCACCTCGTCCTCATAGGTCAGACTATCCGGACTCTTACGAGTCTCACGTATCCAAGCGAAAATAAAAGCGGCACACAATCGCCAAAAAACTAGGACAAGCAAGCAATCCTAAAGGCAATCAATTCATCACATC
>NW_021599392.1:0-519 GCF_001605985.2 Dendrobium catenatum
AATACTTATTCGATTGATAACTTACTTGGATCTCTCAATTGCTTACGAGAAAGGGGTGAATCAAAGAAATCTTAATGCAGGTGAGAAAAAGAAGGAGAAAATTGTGGTACTAAAAGCCAACAACATAGACAATGATTCTTCTAGATATGAAAATGATGTTGTTGCCTTCATCACTAGGCAATTCAAAAGCTTTCTAAGGAAGAAGCATAAAGACCATCAGAAGTGGAAAAGAGGTAAAGATAGCAAAAATTATAAAGCTTTTCTGATGTTGTTTGTTTTGAATACAAGAAGCCTGGACATGTTAAAGCTGATTGTCCAACACTTAAAAAGCACCTAAGCAAGGAGAAGGGTGAGGAGAAATCCGAATGCAGGAAGGACAAGAAGCAATTCCAAAAGGCGTTCTAAGCGAATTCTGCTTCTGACTCCTCTAAGATTGAAGAAGAGGAGAAAACTATTGCAGGAAAAATCTGGTAGTTCCTCAGGTATCTCCTCTTCACTTTGAGTTTCAGCAATCTTATT
>NW_021599393.1:0-269 GCF_001605985.2 Dendrobium catenatum
GCATAACTCAAGAAATTGGAGTTCGTATTTCCAAGATGTTTAGTTCGATTTGTAAGTTTACTGAAATTGGAGTTCAGATGATTCCAATTTTAATGTTGGAAGTTTCCAACTTGATTTTTCCTCGAGATTCCTGCCCGATCAAGATAAGTTTTTGATGACGTATCAATTATTAATGATGAAATTAAAATATGTTACACAACTATAATAATGTGTTAAAATAAGCTACCCAAAAGTAAATCTAATTGATTGGATTGTTTATTTAAGCTATT
>NW_021599394.1:0-1057 GCF_001605985.2 Dendrobium catenatum
TATATGATGTAGTAAAATAAATTATCATTTATTATTGTTTTTATTTTCCTATGTTTTGGACTTTATATAATTTGGACTCTTATGTTTTTTTTTTCTTTTTTACTTGTATTACCCTATGATGGAAAACAACCCATGATCATGCTTGGGTTTGGTGCTCTTAGGTATGTGCACTCCATTGACTTTTCACTTGTGTTTTATTGCTCATTTTCTTCTATGGCTTTTCGTTTTCTATGTTCTCCACTCAGTTTTTCTGTTGTCCACTCAGTTTCTCTGTTGTCCACTCAGTTTCTTTGTTGTCCTCTCAATTTCCCTGCTGACTTTTCATTTTCTCTGCTGATTCTTGGTTTTCCTGCTTGTTGGCTCTCGGCTTCACTGCTAACTTTCAGTTTCCCTGCTGCTGGCTGTTCAGATTTCCCCCTTCTTGATTCCTATACTAAGTGTTTTAACTTCTGATTAAATGGGTTGTCTTGAAGGACTTCTATTGGCTGTTTTGGTGGCACATATAAGTGAGCAATTTATGATCATTTCCTCCTATATATTATGGCTGATTTGTTGTTGGAGGAGGTTGTTGTTGGTGCATACAAGTTCAAACCCAAGGGTTTCTTCCTAGCTTGTAAGCTATTTTCTCCCTAATCCTTATTATTCTTCTCGGTCTTCTTTCTACTTCTGCTCTTCACAGTTTCCCTTCCACATGTATCTTTTTTCTCAAAAAAATTGTGAGATGAACGGTGTTGTTGAGCCCTATTTGTTGGTATTTGTCGGAGGAGTGCTGATTGAGCTGGATCTAAATTTCTGTGGCGAACCACTGGTTTGATTTTTTCCTTTTAGCATCATTCCCTATTTTTGTTATTTGCATGGGAGATGACCTTATAAGGTTGTTCTGAGGGCATTTTAATATAGTTATGGTTATTTTGTGTGTTTTTATACAATTTTCTAAGTTTAGTTTCCTACTTAGTTTCCAATATTTATGTTTGTTTATGTTATATTGAAAGAGAGTATTATCATTTGTATTCCTAGTGTTCTCCTACTTGACTTAAGAACTTAGGGTTGCATATAT
>NW_021599395.1:0-256 GCF_001605985.2 Dendrobium catenatum
AGAAGTGGTGCAGCATTATTAAATAATAAATAAGTTGCTGGATAATATAAATGCTCTGATCCAATTTTTTTTTTTTAAATTAAAAAAATTTGATATTCATTCCTTTAGGGGTAAAATTTTGTTTTGTTTTTTTTAAGTCATTAAAGAACCAAAAACTCGCTAAACACATGATCAACAAGCAGGAGCATCCAAATCAATACCAACATCACCACTTTAAATCAGGGGCGGAACCGGCTTCAATTTTGAGGGGGGCAAA
>NW_021599396.1:0-1340 GCF_001605985.2 Dendrobium catenatum
TCGCCCTGAATGCAAAACTGGATGATTGAAAATTGGCTTGATTGTCCAGGCCGATCTCACGATTGTCCCTGACGATCAGTTCAAATAAGAGGAAAATCGTCTAGAGCATCGCCCTATTTACAAGCTGGCCGATCCCGATCGTCCAGGAGTAACTAAGGATTTTGAATATATCATCCTTGCCGATCCGACGATCGTCCAGGACTATGTGATCGTATCAATCATCCTTAATTCTCCCTTGATTTCCTGATCAATTAAGACATAATTTGAGAATATCGTCCAGGTCGATCAATGATCGTCCTGGCCGATAATTAAAAAATACAGTATATCTTAATTTTCTATGGTGGAAACTTCTTTCTATTTTGAGCTTATCGTCCAGGCCGATATGTTAATGTCTGCTGCCTTATTTAATAATCCATATTTAGACTTTCTATTTTAAGCCTGATAGTCCAGGACGATGTAAATATTGTCTTGGCCGATATGAGTAAAAACAAAAATTCTAATTCTCTCAAGTGTGTGTGTAGGGTTACTTAGCATCAGTCTCTTTGACCATTACAAATAGACTTAAGAGGAGAAAAAACAAAGTACAGACTAACTCAACCCTACACCTACGCAATCTTGAACTGGCTTCGTTTGTTCGTCCGATCTCTTCGATTTCTGAAAAGTTAGAAGAACAAAGTAGTCCAAGAGAAATCAATAGTGTTTGTCAATCATCAAAACATAAGTCATGAAAATATATTTGCAACAATCTCTCCCTTTTTGATGATGCCAAACACAAGTAGGAATAACTCAAAAAAAAACAGTTCACTAAAAATTCAAAGTTACAAGCACATACTATTTTTCCTACCACATCCTACTCCCCCTTTTGTCATCACAAAAAGGGGGTCCTAGACACACAAAAGAAAAAGAAAACAACACAATAGAAACTAAAACAAACTACAAGACAAACTACATAAAACAGAAAACAGACAACAGAAAACACAGACTAGAAAAACGGGGACCTTGATCATCAGATGGAGGTGGAGGAGGTGGCTGCTGAAAGTAGCTCGCAAGCGTGGTAAATTGAGCATTGAACCAGGTGATGTCTTGGTCATGCTGCTGCTGCTTGTGAGTAATGAACCTGTCAAATCTGGCTAAATCCTCAGTGCGGTGCTGCTCGTAGCGGGCAATGTACTCAGAATGTTGATGCTCCTATGCAGCAACGTAGGCGTCAAAGCAGGTCTCCCATTGATGAAACCTCTCAATAAACTGATCAACCGATGAGTGCTGGTGGAGAGGAACAGGATCAGGAATGAGAGCAGGAGCAGGAGCCTCCTCCTCTCCAGCCCCCCGACCTTCCCCAT
>NW_021599397.1:0-316 GCF_001605985.2 Dendrobium catenatum
ACCCTCCAAATTTGAGCTCATTCTGAGGTCTCTAACCTTATAATCAAAATAAAAATCCAAAGGATGTAAAACCTTCAAATATTTATAGCCCATGCCACTGGACTTGCCATTAAGAAGATTCTGACCTTAGAGCCTTTATTAAAGCCTCTAGTCACTTCCAGACCATTAATCCAGACCTATTGAACAATAAACTACAATTTTCTGGACTCATTTCAGCCCCTAGTGGTCATGAGGTCAAAATGACCAAAATACCCCTTTGGGGTATGAATAGTCGTTTTAAATCAAACGAGCTCCAAATTGAATGCAACCACCTCCA
>NW_021599398.1:0-1683 GCF_001605985.2 Dendrobium catenatum
GTGGATATCCTCTTGAAGTTGGATTCTAGAATGAGTAATTTTGCCAGAAACAAACCTAAGGAAATAATCCTCATTAGCCATAGATATAAAGTTTTCGTCTCCAATCCTGGAAGACGAACCCTTAGTGAGTCTACCCTGCTTGCTAGAACTAGCCATTGCTAAGATTAGAAGGATTGGAAGAGGCTATTGAAGTGAATGGAAATGAATTCTAAAGCCCTCCTATTTAAAGAAAAATGATCTTTCATACGTACAAAAAAGTGTTCATACAGTACGATTGATGGTTCATATATGACGAAATAAATTTTGTATGTACAAATGAATACGTTCGAAATGAAACGACTTTTCGTAATCACACAAGTTACGAAGCATGCTTTCGTATAGGCTTTTTGACCAGACGATCGTATAGACGAACAAGTGCTTATCCGGGATGATCGGTTATTTAAGATCATTTTAATGATGATTAGGTTCATCCCCCACATCAAATGACACGTGGTTCGTATGTATTAACTATAAGTTCGTACGTACGAATGATTATAACAACTAATTTTTCTAGTATAACCATCTACATGTGTATAGACGAAGTAATACAAATCATCCGAGATGATATAAATATCATACAATATCATATATATTGGAAAAATAAAACTTTACGTAATCAGTCCGAAACAACGATCAACATGCCACAGAATTCGTTCGGGACAAAAATAATTTCATATAGTACTAATAAAACACTTAGAAAAGTTCGCACGATCGATCAGAAACAAGAATTTCGACGTGTCAATAACATGTCCAAAACACACAAAAAAAATAAAAATAAAAAACACGAAAAAAAAACAAAACATAAAAATAAAAACACAAACAATAAAAAATACAAAAGATACACAAAATGATATTAAGTTTGTAGAGGATTTTTATTTAAGCATTAAGATCAATCACACCTAGCCTTGTTCTTAATGTGCTAAAAGTATCAAAGGCTAGTGGTTTTATAAAAATATCTGCAAGTTGATTTTCAGTAGAAACATGGTTCAATTCAATTTCTCCTTTTAATACATGATCCCTAATGAAATGATGCCTTATGTCTATTTATTTGATTCTAAAATATTGAATAGGATTTTTTGAAATTCAAATGGCACTAGTGTTATCACAATAAATTAGAATTGTACTTATTATAAATCTTAAGTCAATCAAGTATTATTTCAACCAAAGAACTTGTGCCACACAACTTCCTCAGGCAATTATTCAACTTCAGCAGTAGATTGGGCTATGAAATTATATTTTCTACTAGACCAAGAAACTAAAGAATTTCCTATAAATTGACAACTTCTAGACGTACTCTTTCTATCAACTCTACAACTTGCAAAGTCCGAATTTAAATCTCATAATACACTATGCTCCATCTTACGGGTCGAGGAGAACCGGGGCTCAAAAATGAGTCGAGATTGAAGTCCAGACCTCTTTTCAAACCAATCAATTTGCAATGGTTGCAATGTTGATTGTAAGGATAAGAATCGATCGCAGCTTGAATTAACAGACTAGGTTAAATACTGCCTGATTTGAATAAGATCGAGTCGATTTAAAGATTTGAGGTTAAACTCTTAGATGATATGAATTATTGCGAATCAAAAGTGATCTGAGGGTTGGGTTAGTCAAGTGACGCTCATACAAAAATGAGGTCAACAATAT
>NW_021599399.1:0-200 GCF_001605985.2 Dendrobium catenatum
TATTTGTACAATTTTCAAGAGTAATTGAAACCAATTCTTTCCAAGATCAATAATCTAAAATTTCAAATTTTTCTAAGTGCATAAATATCACTTGAGCAAGGAAATATAAAATAAAAAAACATCTAAATTGTAATAATAATATTAACTTTTATGTAGTCTAAATGAATAGACATGAATTTAAAAGTTCTAATTATAACAAG
>NW_021599400.1:0-2951 GCF_001605985.2 Dendrobium catenatum
TCCGTATCGCCGTATCCGTATCGGTGCAACATAGCTTTAACATCAATAGCCATTATTCTCATGACCATGTGTTCTATTTTTCTCAAATGGATTAAGCCTATTCCTCATGAGTTTAAATTGAATATTTATGGGGTTGTTAACAAGGATAGAGTGGGTTGTGATAGTTTTATAAGGGATCACCTTGGCCAATTTATTGTTGATTTTGCTTCAAATAACTCCAAAGATAATGCTATATTTACTGAAATGTATGCTTTATATAAAGGGTTACTCCTTTGTATTGAGAATATCATTACTTACATTTGGATTGAGACCAATTCCAATTTCTTGTTGTCTTTAGTGAATGCCCACAAATGCCATAATGCTAATTTAATTTTATCTTTTTTGCAGAATTTTAGTTTTAATGAATGAGGTGTGGTTTAGAATTTTACATATTTGGCATGAAGGCAACTGTTGTGCTTATTGGCTTGCAAAGTTAGGGTCGAAGACCGCTAATTTGCTCTACTTTGACAATAACTCTACTCTTGGGTTACTTAGAGGTATCATCAGAATGGATAGGATGGGGATTTCTTATATTAGGTTTTGATGTCCTTTCTTGTTTTGGCTTTTGTTGTTTCCCTGGGTACCTTGTGGTTAACGTTTCTCTAGGTGGTGGTGGTGGTTATCTTCTTTCATTGTGGTCTTGATGGAATTGGGGGTATTTATTGACTGTCTTTTCTTCTTGTTGGTGGGGCTGATTTGTTCTTGGTGCTACTGGTCTCTTTGCGCTGTGAGTTTTCAGAGATTTGGATTATTTTATTTTTCTTTACTGTTTATGTTGGTTGGTTGGAAGTTGGGTTGGATTTTGTCTTTTTGACTGACTTGTTGGTTGGGTTGCATTAGGTTTTTTGGGGCTTTACTGCTTCTCTTTTGTTGTGACTTGCTGCTGGTCTTTGAGGTTGCTATACTTTTTCGGCTATGGGCTGGTCGGTAGGTATCGTCTCTTTTTTTGGCTTTTGAATTGTCAATTATTTTTGCTCAATCTTCTTTTGCAGGTTGTGGGTTGCTTGCATTAGGATTTTGTTGCATTCAGCCGTCTGCTATTTTCTGCTTTGGGTGAGTGTGCTTCCTTTTCTCCTTCTTTTCAACTTGTTGGACGCATTTGTTCTTTGCTTCTGCCCAATGGTCTCTTTTGGTCTTCCAGATGATGACTGCAATACTATTGTTGATTTCTGTGGTGATTGTTGGATATGTATTGACTATTTCTCTATTTTTTGGGTGATAGCAACTTGCCCACTGTAGAATTTTCCTATATTTTTATTTTTGTAATTTGTTGAGAACTTTGGCTCCTAATGTTTTATTTTTCTTTTTAATTGTAGCTTTTCTAAGTAGTAGAGATGTTTAGATCTCTTTTAAGGACTTGTTATTTTTGCTTATATTAACACGTAGGCTCAATGATGAGTTTTATTTAAAAAAAAGGTATGACATTGTAAAAATCCAGACTTAACTGAATATATGCCAATTGCTCCAACTCTACATGGATGATAGAAATAAAATTCTTGCTTCAAAAATTTGACACACTTAAATATCGAGAATGGTCAATTATTTGCAAATTCTAATTGTGCTTGGATTTGATCCCATCAACAAATATTTTTTTTCTATAATTGGCTAAGCTATTGTTTATCGATTCGGTTTGCTCATCAGTGTAATAGGCCAAATTTGAATTGATTAATGAATTGTTATAATCTGGTTTGAAATTGATTAGAAAATCTTTCATGCATGAAAATCTGGCCATGAGCATTGCGAAACTAGCCCTCTGTATGAAAGGCTCTAGTTGATCGAGCACAACAGTACTGCAGAGTTATGTGCTAGGGCTCTAGTTTCTATTGTCTATAGTGCTTTGAGCGAGCACTGCAGCACTATGCTCTTGATCTTTGTCGCCAAAAGTACTTCATGACTTGTTGATTGTTTGAAGTTACCTTATAATAATGTGTTAATAACTTTAAGAAAAATTTTGGTGTATGCTGATTTTGGGGGTGAGGAACTTCAATGAAGTTTGAAGGGATAGAAAGTCAATGGAATCTACTCCTTAAAAATAACTAAATTCAACCACTTATAAGCCATATGGCTTCCAATCACTCTCTGAATCTCACTTCAGCCATCATTTAATAGAAGCTAAGGAAGATTTGCAAATCTATCAATGCGGTTGAAAAAAGAGCATCAAGAGGGAAGATCCATAGAATGTTCTTTGCAAAGCATTCTTCACGGCAAAAAAAAAGTTATTGCAATCAGTGATTGAAAAATATGTTCCTTTGCTCCATTGATGGCCCAGTTGGGTGTTTTTGACCTATGTTTGTGCAGTTGTATGATGTACAGTTTACGCTATTATCTGCATGTATGTATTTATAATTTTCATACAAATTACTTCTTTTCTGTTTTGCTTTGAAGTTCATATGGTAAATTAAATTATTTCACTTCATATTTTTGTTTATTTACACATTCCTAAAGGAAAGAGTAAAATACATTGAACTTTTTAAATAAAGCACACCAAACATTCCAATATGTAGTTAGAAATTTTATTAGAAAATAACTTCACAACCTTTTAACAGAACTAAATATTAAGAAATTAAAAGCTGAATCGTTCAATGTAATTTTTGCCTACACTGTAATTACTCCATTTAAAGAACTTAAAAATTTGAAACAAATTATCTTTCATAAATGAAAGGATGGAAACTCTTATTGCCATAATTCAAGATAAGATGGGGCAACAATGTAAGCTAGAGGTGTTAGGATCTATTTGGGAACAACTGTAACTTTTTGTGAAGGGGAATTGTAAATATGTTATTGAGAAAAGTAATTTTTTTAAAAAGGTTGCTATGAAAAGCAACTTCAAGCATCTGAAATTTCTTGAAACAGTAGCCAAACAGTATCGTGGTTGCGATATACAAAAGTAAAGCAATAAAAAAGTTGTTCGA
>NW_021599401.1:0-1122 GCF_001605985.2 Dendrobium catenatum
TGATGGTGGGGGGAATGAAGACGAGCCCGATCAAGATTCCATGGTTCCGTCGTCCCGGGCTGTCGTATTCCCTGGTCTACTTAGTCAGAGGAGGTAGTCGACCCAACCTGACAGAAGGCACCTTGTCGGCAGCCATGGGTTGCTTCGTCTAAGAATACCTTGTAGACCTAGGTTGATATTTGTCTAAGGGGATATATCTGAATCCACCTTAGCTACAGAGGGCTTTATGCCTATCGAATATACCCTATGATTCATCGCTCAAGGGTTTGACGCCTTTAGGGAACATTCTGGCTTTGGCCGTGATCGTAATATAATGGTGCAGTTTTGCGGCAAAACCATCCGATCAGAGGGCACGTGCCACGTCCCAGTTGACAAGAGATTATTTGAGGATGAATCAAAGTGATACGCCCAACACACATTCGCTCTTTGTGAGCTGAGGTTAATTTCAGATTTATCATCCCCGACAAATGGTTGCGGAAGGTGGATGATTTTTAGTTTTGAGTTTTTTTTAGGTGATTGATTTTATTTCAAGAATTTAGACTTTCGTTGGATTTGAGATTTGACATTTGAGATTTGAAATTTGACCCCTCCGGTTGAGATTTCCGATCAACATGGCCATCATCGGGGTGACATTAAGGCCATTTGTATTTTCGTAGGATTTTGGGAGGCATTTTATACTTCAAGTCATGTCGACTCCAGTCCTTTCAAGGAGGAGGATGAAACTTGAATATTAGATTAGCGCAGCATTCTCGAATCGTCGGATTTGGGACTTAGATGTGACGATTGGAGCACATGCGGGTTGTAGTATTTGACCCTGCGAAGCATACTCGGGCATTTGTATTTATAACTTTAATAATGTTGACCGGAGCACATGCAGGGATATATTTAGTTTAAGGGATCATATTTAATGCATAAGGGACATTTTAAAATATTTAAATATGATCCATTACGCAAGTGATTTTGCTTAGAAAATAGCCAGGGGATTTCATTTAAGGGCCTACGAACGCCTTCTGTCCGCTTGTACACAGGTTGCGAATCCGGTGGCGTTAAAGCTTTCTAGACTTCAGTTATTGCATTTAGTTTGTTTTTAACTCCTCTAAGTGTCACTTAGCACAACTCGTA
>NW_021599402.1:0-255 GCF_001605985.2 Dendrobium catenatum
TATCAATGTCAAGATAGTGTCATACTTTGATGTTGAGATGGTTTTGAAATATCAATATTGTAATGACTTCAGACATCAATGTTGAGATGACATCGAACATTGTTATGAAACCAAAGTCGCAAACCGCCACAGAGAAATGAAATTGAGAATATTCGATGAATGAGGTATTAAGTATGGGCTATTGAGTTGGTGTTGTGGATAGAAAATAAGAAATTTATTTTTATGTTTATAGAAATAAAAATTTAAATACAAGAA
>NW_021599403.1:0-203 GCF_001605985.2 Dendrobium catenatum
ATCCTGTAGGAAGTAAGGGAAGCATTGAATGAAAGCTTAGGAGGGAATTTTATTTCCCAAAATCCGATTTCTGATTTTAGGAAATAAAATTAAAACTTAGGAGTTGGGGAAATAAATATAATTAAAGCCAAGGTGGATGAGGCCGGCTGTAACCATAGGGAAAGAAGGTTTTAATGCTTTAATTGTGATTACTTAATTGGGGT
>NW_021599404.1:0-318 GCF_001605985.2 Dendrobium catenatum
AGCAGCCGCAACTCGAGTGAATTATGATAGTTTGATGTAGTTAGCCAGTATGGTTACACATGCTATGAGTGATTCTTATATTAGACATGTGGGACACAATGAGTTAGAAGGGGAAATGCATCTAAAGATATTCGATAAGTTGAACTCCTATTATTCAAGGGGGTTGTAGAGCCACTGATAGCAGAGGACTAGTAATTGAGGATAGAGAAGATATTTGACAACATGTAGTGCCTAGAGAATTAAAAAGTACCACTTACAGTATTCCTATGTTAAAGCGAAGTTGATAGATTAGACAACATATAGAGAAATTATAAGGAA
>NW_021599405.1:0-303 GCF_001605985.2 Dendrobium catenatum
GGATTTAGGGAAAGAAAGATACAACCGTAAGCCTAGACACATCCTGCAGCTGACGGGTAATACGTTGCCCTTCTCCGAGTGACTTCAAGACACGAGCCCAAACCCATCCTGTGGCTGGTGGAAACTTCGATTCCCTCCCATAGGAATCTCACTCAAGTTCTCTCCAAAGAACACAAGTGCAAATAAAATTTTTTTTCTTAGTAATTCCTCATTACATTACACAAGCAAATGCCTCTATATATATGTCTAAGAAACTAAAACAAGACACATATTCCCCTAGGGCTTACATAGGATGACCCTCTT
>NW_021599406.1:0-394 GCF_001605985.2 Dendrobium catenatum
TCAAACAAAAAGTTGAAATCACCAAGCACGACATTGATTCCTTTCTGAACTTATGAACTGAGGGTTATAGGGCCCACACCCTAATGAGTGAAGACACTTTCAAATGGTATGATGTCCATAGGGTGATTAGACAAAGTGGCCTAACATATCATGTTGCTTGAGTCTCTGGTATGACCAAAAATACCCGAATCATCCAGCATATTCTTTGATCTTCAATCATTCCTAAACCTGGTGATAGGATCAATATTACCCCACTCCTTTCTGTTCTAACCTTTTTTATTATGGATTGTAAGCCTATTGATGAAGCCCAACTTATCCTAGACCATCTCTATGGGCTTTCAGAAATTGGGCATGCACAACAGAAGAGAAAAAGGAACATCTCATTAGGACACTT
>NW_021599407.1:0-272 GCF_001605985.2 Dendrobium catenatum
CTTTTGCACCCACAGCAAGGCTGAGAAGCCTTTATAACACACACTTTTCACCACTACCCGGTGCAGCAGAGAACCGTCATCCTTTTACACAATCCCCAGTGTTGGCAGAGAACCATCCATCCTTTTACACAATCCCCAGTGTTGGGAGAGAACCGTCTGTCCTTTCACACAATCCTAGTGTGGGTAGAGAACCCTTCATCCTTTCACACTGTCCTAGTGTGGGCAGAGACCGTCCGTCCTTTCACACTCTCCTAGAGTGGGCAGAGAACCCT
>NW_021599408.1:0-219 GCF_001605985.2 Dendrobium catenatum
TCTTTACCTTCCTAACGTGTGTTGGGTGTTTTTTTTTAGCACTCAGCACGTGTTGGAAGGTTGAGATTAGTCTACAAGCCTTAAGTTTTAAAATAACAAACTCTTTCCATTCCTTTTGAAATGAAATATAATTTCAATCCTCTCTTTAACTTTCAGAAAATTCAAATGGCTGGCCAATTGATATTCTCTTTCGACCGAGCGTTGTCCTCGACTGTTAAT
>NW_021599409.1:0-267 GCF_001605985.2 Dendrobium catenatum
AGGAAGTCATCAACATAACATTGGTATTGATTTCATAAACTTCATTTCTTATACTACCAATGTCTTGTTGCTGCTGCAGAAGTTGAGCATCAATTTGATCAAATCATTGATCAAAATGAATCTCAAGTCTATCAAATTTCTCAATCAAATTCTGATAATTTGATTGAGGTGCAGATGTTTGCTCTCCTTCTTCTTCTTCTTCAGAAGCACTGGCATGTGCTTTCCCTTTCTCCTCCTTGAAAATTACTCTGAAAGAAGCATCATTGT
>NW_021599410.1:0-343 GCF_001605985.2 Dendrobium catenatum
CCAACTCTACAAATGCTTCGATCCAAATCTCCTCGTCAACGAAATGATCAAAAGAACTACGAAATTTGTAGAACACGAATGCCTAGAACTCACTAAGAGATCTATTTTCCTCCTACGAACTCACTAAGAGATCGAGGAGGATGAACTCACAAAGAGAACACAAGTGGAGAATTTCATTTCATCAAAAGCTCTCTATTACAAGAGAAGGACCATATAAATAGGCCTCACAATGACAAATAAAAAGCAAAAGACTAAAATGCCCCTTGGGCTACAATAGCGACCAAATACCCATAAGGGCAAAAACTGAAAAAACATAAAATAAAAATAAACTACTACATAAAAT
>NW_021599411.1:0-223 GCF_001605985.2 Dendrobium catenatum
TTGTCGTGGGTGTCACGCCGGTTGCCCCTCCCACCACGCTAAGAAAAGCGTGCATAGGCAGACCACCGACTCGACACACATGCCGAGGTAAGAGAGCAAACAAGGGTTCGAAAATCGAGACAAAAATTTTCTCTTTTCTTCTTTTTTTTTGTTAACTCTTATTTTTTTGTTTCTCCTCTTCCCTTTTTTTTTGTTTCTCCCTTTCTTTTTTTCTCTTTTTTTT
>NW_021599412.1:0-316 GCF_001605985.2 Dendrobium catenatum
TATCTAAGTCTCAAATCCGACGATTCGAGAATGCTGCACGGGTCTAATATTCAAGTTTCATCATCCTCCTCAAAAGGACTGGAGTCGGCACGACTTGAATAACAAAATGACTCCCAAAATCCTACGAAAATACAAGTACTTTGAAGTCACCCCGATGATGGCCGTGTTGACTGAAAATCTCAAACGGAGGGGTCAAATTTCAAATTTCAAATTTCAAATGTCAAATCTCAAATCTCAAATCCAATCAAATCTCTGAAATAAAATCAATCATTTAAAAATTCAAAACTAAAAATCATCCACCTCCCGCAACCGTTTG
>NW_021599413.1:0-215 GCF_001605985.2 Dendrobium catenatum
AATAATTTGAGATTTATGTGTATTGATCCTTTGCCCAGTCCAATTACAAAAGTCATCCATGAAAGCTCGTTAGGGATGTTAGGCCCTCTTGAACTTAGTCCCAAGCAAATTAAAGAGAGAGGTGATTTGGAAAACTTTAAAATCAAGGATAAAACTCCAAACCAAAATAACCACAATAAAAGTGCGGAAATTAAAACGCGGAAGCAGTAAAAAGA
>NW_021599414.1:0-614 GCF_001605985.2 Dendrobium catenatum
CAGCTACTGAATATTTATTTCTTCCTCTTCTATGGCTCATAGGCAAACAATGGACAAGGCAGTCTGAGGAGCTACCGTCAGTAACCCCATCGAACTATCTTTTATTTGTTTTTTTTTTTTTTTTTTAATTTTCACTTGTTCATTTTTAAACTATAAAAGAAACAAATCAAAACCTCAAAAATATCATTTCAGGAGTGGTTTTTCTGTTATATCAGAATTTCAATGTTGTTAAGTTAATCTACAAGCTCCTTATTTGGTTTGTAAAGTGGAGAAATTTAGGTTAGGGCTTTGTTTGGGGAGTTTTTATTGCTCCTCTTAAAGCAATATTTTAATACAAAAAATTACTTTAAGAAGTAGTCTGTTCCAAACGAAACCAAAGACTAAGATTTCATTTGGAACGAATTTATTAATGTTTCTTTAAGCAACTTTCTAGCACAAAAAATTTTATTTTTGTATTAGAAAGCTGTTTTAAGAAGCAATAAAAAAGCTGTTACAAATGAAATCTAAAATTGGTAAGTTTTTTAGTTTTTATTATTCATAAAGATGAGTTTTAAATTTCTTAAATTTATTTTAAGTTATGTATAATATATGAATAATCAAATAGTTATTATATT
>NW_021599415.1:0-223 GCF_001605985.2 Dendrobium catenatum
ATGATGGTGGTTGGAAGGATTGTAGTAAGCAGACAATGATGGTCAGAAAAAGGATCGACAATGACTATGAGATGGATGTCAAATTATGATGATCAGGCATAGGTCCAGCAACAGAGACTTGGTGGCACAAATTTATCAACAATGATGCTAGGGTGGTCATGTAGGATTCTTCAAGCCTTTGAGCTCTTATCTTAACCCGCCTCCGCCTTATCTGAAAAATGAG
>NW_021599416.1:0-328 GCF_001605985.2 Dendrobium catenatum
AAAATGGGCTCCAAAAACTCTCTGATTTTAAAAGTAGCTGTTACTGTTCGTACGGTAAGATTCCACATCGTACAGTACGATCTTCATAAACAGATTTCGTCCTGGTATGAAGAAATACGAATAGTTTAAAAACAATTCGTACTGTACGATATAATATTGTACGGTACTATCCACAAAATACTATTCGTACAGGATGATGGTCTGGACGACCAGATGTTGTCTTTGTTCATCATATGGTACGATTACTATAATACAGTACGATGCGATAAAAACCAAAAGATTATCCAGGAAGATATCCGGGACGATCAAACTTCGTCTCTGTTCATCG
>NW_021599417.1:0-317 GCF_001605985.2 Dendrobium catenatum
CCCCCCACCCCACTCTTGGAGTGCCTAAGGACTGTTCAGCAAGGCTTAACATTCTCCCTTGAACTTTCGATTGGTATTAGGCGGGTCTCAGAATTGTGATTTAAAAATCCCTGAGAAAATATCAAATGGCACACTTTTGTAATAGGAATACTACTGAGGGTTATTCTTTAACTCATCCACCTTTGTTTGATAAATATATCATTTGATTTTTGAAAATTTTATATGCATATTTTCTTGCAATCTATTAATTTTTATATATGGTATATGATTCAAGAGGGTTATTCTATACCTTTTTATTTTGTTAATCGAGTTAAAGT
>NW_021599418.1:0-226 GCF_001605985.2 Dendrobium catenatum
CTTGAACACTTGCTAAACAATATACAAATGCATATATAAATACATAAGTATGTATACAATCATCAAAATACATATGCAAGCATGTAAATATGCAACTACATGTGTAAATATACATGTACACATGCATATGTATCATACACACCCATTGTGTTGCATGCATACGCACCATGTAGTGTACAAAATGTATTATGCAACGCACATCATTCAACATACAAATGCATTATAC
>NW_021599419.1:0-215 GCF_001605985.2 Dendrobium catenatum
GAAGGGTACAACATCAAATGACCAACAGCCCAAAAAACAGAACAATGAAATCTCAAAAAAATCAAAAGCAATGAAAGGGGACTTAGGAATAGAGGCCCCCAACACCATCCTAGCAGCCAAACACGGACCATCCGTAGGTGACAGAATACGATCACAATTCATAATCCAAAGCCGAGACACACAGGTTGCCAGCTAGCTTAGCTAACATGGGGCAG
>NW_021599420.1:0-396 GCF_001605985.2 Dendrobium catenatum
CAAAAACCGAACGGTCTGAATGTATACCGAGTAATACCGAGTCCAAAATACTGAGTTTTAGATGACGTGGAGCGTAGTTATTGGTCTCTGAACGCATTCGGACACCGGATGTAATAATTGCTCGAATTCCAAACACTTAGCTTCGTATCACAAGAACATCCTCTCTGTACCTTGGTGATTAGCATGATCGACTTATTAGCCACGTTGCTGTCCATCTCGATTATCAGCCTCTTCGCCATTGCCATGGCCTCTTTGTCCTTGTTGTGAGCTTCTCTATCTCTATCTCTGTTCCTCCTTGAGAATAAACAACTAAAAAACATGTGAAGACAAATATTTGTAAAAATGATTATACATGTACGTATCTACTTAATTTTATGTGAAAGAAAATTTAGATGA
>NW_021599421.1:0-211 GCF_001605985.2 Dendrobium catenatum
CTTTAAGGAGAGGATACTAAAGACCTTGAAGTTTAGTATAAATTATGGTCATGAAGTTGAAAGTTATAATTAATGTTGACAATGTGCATTGGCTCTATAGGTGATGGCAAGTGTCGACTATATTAATGATGACGAGCAATAAAGTTCATAAGAGTCAGTGTATTCGGATAGTTATGTAACATCAAATCTGCTCCAGGATCGTCCGGGCCGA
>NW_021599422.1:0-482 GCF_001605985.2 Dendrobium catenatum
TGTAGGGTTACTTAGCATCAGTCTCTTTGAACATTATAGATAGACTCAAGAAGAGAAAAAACAAAGTACAGACCGACTCAACCCTAAACCTACGCAATCTTGAACTGGCTTCTTTTATTCGTCAGATCTTCGATTCCTGAAAAGTTAGAAGTAACAAGCAGTCCAAGAGAATCAATAGTGTTTGTCAATCATCAAAATATAAGTCATGAAAATAGATTTGCAACAATCTCCCCCTTTTTGATTATGGAAAACACAAGTAGGAAAAACTCAGAAAAAAAAGCAATTCATTAAAATTTCAAAGTTACAAGCACACCAACTTTTCCTACCACAACCTACTCCTCCTTTTATCATCACAAAAAGAGGGTCCTATACACACATAAAAAAAGGAAATAACACAACATTAACTAAAACAAACTACAAGACAAGCTACAGAAAACAGAAAAGAAAGACTAGAAAAATGAGGGACCCTGATCATCAGATGG
>NW_021599423.1:0-436 GCF_001605985.2 Dendrobium catenatum
GCCATTGGTGGACTCATACAGGAAATTTGCAGGGGTAATCACTACTCTTCCTCTCTCCTACTTGATTACTATCAAGCATTCATAAATAGTAAACAAAATTTGCTAAAGCAGCTCATATTTAGACATAATACCCTTTTGAGGTGCATGTATAATATATAGTATTAGATAATGATCAAAATTATGGTCTGATTTTTTGTGAAGTATGGAAATAGTCTTGAACTATTTGAAAGTCTTATTTTAATCTCTTTACTTATTTAAAATAAAGATCTAATAGATTTTGCGAAATTGATCTCTATTTAACTAGCCAAAAGATCAAATTGATATTTTTGTATAGTCCGAGATTATTTTGGTTACGATCAATTCGATCCTTTCTCCATGAAAGTTATAAATTTGTATTTGATTTTCAGGGAAATTTTTTTGTAAGACTGAATATAAT
>NW_021599424.1:0-319 GCF_001605985.2 Dendrobium catenatum
ATTCAAGCTTTCGTTACTGCACATCAAAGTCAAGGCTCACAACACCGCTCACCTGCTCTTCCGACCTAACCAAGGCCTGAATATTTCCTGCACTCACAACTTCAGCTTCGTTTCCTGCTTTAGAAACCGTTATTGCTTTCGGCATCGTTTCCTGCGTCGTCTCCTTCCGACTTTGTCTCATGCACTCACAGCTTCGTCTCCTTCCCTCACAACTTCGTCGATCTTTCCCTCACGGCTTCACCTCCAGTTTGCCTTTCAATTCTCACAGGAAGCCTTAATCCTATACGCGAACACGAATCGGCTGCGTCGTATTTACATA
>NW_021599425.1:0-453 GCF_001605985.2 Dendrobium catenatum
CTCATTACAGCACAAGGATGTAAAAGTTCCTGCTCTGCCACAAAACCAGGCCATCATTTCCACTGCTACAGCAACCGATTTCTGACTATCTTGTCTAAGCTTCTTTTATATATTTACCTTGCTGTATGCGAAAACTCTCAAAGCAATGGAAATACGTTAAGCTCATTTTCTCCTCTATTTTCCTTCGTCTAACTCCTACTGCAGGTACTTTACTTCAAACTGCACCACAAAAAAAGTCACTGTGCTACAGTGCAGCGGGTACTGTAGAGAATTGGCTACAGAAATTCCTGCACAGATCTGGAACTCCTCCGCCTTCTTCAACAAGAATTTCTGCGAAGTCACTATTGCTCGTCTGTTCTCTGCACTATGCCGAACTGGACAACAAAACTTCTACTGCCAAAACTTAAACATTCTTCCGCTTCTGGTTGTTTCCTGCTTTGCATAATGCCTATT
>NW_021599426.1:0-304 GCF_001605985.2 Dendrobium catenatum
GGCTCAACTGATACTAACCTATTTCCGGATTTTTGCATTTCTTCGAATCGTGGTATGCCCTCTTTATGGTTTTTGGAAGAGGAATTTCTTCATCTTGCTAAGCCTTTTGAGTTTGCTTTGGTTGGGAGATTTCCACTCAAACGCCCCTCTTTGGATTCTATCCGTAAATTTTTTTTCATTTTGAAATTAAGGGGGATTTTTCTATCACACTTTTGGATCAAGCTAATGTTTTGATTAAGCTTGATAATGATTTGGACTATGCTAGGATTTTTGCTCATAGATCCTATCAGGTTTTTGTTTATTT
>NW_021599427.1:0-322 GCF_001605985.2 Dendrobium catenatum
AGAATATGAAATTTTGATGAAATTAAAGAATTATTAGGGGATAACATAGTTAATTGTAATGTCAAATGTCATGTTAATAAAATAATATAATTTATTTTGGTTGTTTCCCCAACATCTTGAGAGAGCAGTTATATAGACGTGACTTTAGCATAAGGCTGTGTGAAGACAAATATATATTTGTTAGTTTCAACTGCTTTTAGGATTTATTTGGATATTTTTTTAATCATAGATTGTTGTTTTGCAACAATTTTTTAAAAACCATTATTATAAAAAAAATGTTTAATTACAATAGATAAAAGAAAATTATTATCAGTAAATTTAT
>NW_021599428.1:0-239 GCF_001605985.2 Dendrobium catenatum
ACTTATCTCAGGACGGTATTTTGAACAGTGCAGATCGTCCTGACCGATCTCACTATCGTCCTGGACGATTCTGGGAGGAAAATCCAAGCTAGAGAGGAACAGTAAGGGAACGAGGTCTCACAGTTTGACTAACTTATACATATATCTTTCTCCCCCTTAGTATCTAACCTATTATATAAATCACTAAAAGCTAAGGTCTTTGCATCACATAATGCTTTCTTAGATTCCTTATGTGCCTC
>NW_021599429.1:0-703 GCF_001605985.2 Dendrobium catenatum
ATCCTTTCGCTACACGGATCTTGGGGTCGTCACACCCTTGTCTCCTGCCAACAACAGTCCTTCCGACCTCTGTTACCAACAACGATCCTTCCGACCTCCATCGTCAGACAATGGTCTTTCTGACCCTTAGTTCCTACTAACTATTATCCTTCCAACCTTTGTCGCCTACTACTGTCCTTCTGATCACCATTACTAGACAACGATCTTTCTGACCCCTGTCTCCCGCTAACTACAGTCCTTCCAACCTCCCTCGCCAATGGTCCTTCCGACCACCGTCACCAGACTATAGTTTTCCTAACCTATGTCGCCCGCTGACTATGGTCATGTCGACTAAACAAACATCAATACTGATTCTTCCAATTTCGACCATGTAATGCATTCTATATGATGTATATCTGTTATATCAAGTCAATGCCTTCCCTCCAATGAACGGCATCATTTGTAATCGACTGCAAATAATAGTAGATTCATTCAAACTGGGTCAAACCCCATAGTTTTTCCCCCTTTTTAGGGGTTTCCATGTAAAAACTATGATCACTTATGAATGTTACACTCTCTCTTTTATCTACTTGAGTGTTGGATCTTCGTACAAAGCTAAGACATTCAATTTTATGTTTCTCTACCACCGCGAACACTCCAGGACGCAACAGTAATTAAGTATCGAAAAAAATAAATTTAAAAATTGGAAAAGTTGCCCATCAAA
>NW_021599430.1:0-543 GCF_001605985.2 Dendrobium catenatum
GTAAGGCCTCACACTGATAGGGGATACTCCCTCTTTCCGAATAATCTGGTGCTCCTGCTCTCTGTCAGGTGGTAGTCCCTCCGGAGGTTGGAACATATCCTCAAATTCCTAAGGAAGAGGCTGAACCAACGCGGGAATGGGCTTTTCCTCTCCCTCCTCCTGCTCCTCCAGGCTTTGCAACTCCACAAGGAATCCTCCTCCTTCCTCATGGATGATTTTCACCATTGATCGGAGTGACACTCCAGCTCTGGACAATCCTTGTTCCCCTTTCATCTTCACCCTCTACCGTCAGCTCCATCACCATGGTCCCCCAGTTCACCTTGGTTTCATCCAAGGTCTGTAGCCACTTCATGCCCAAAATGACAGTCCTCTACCACTATGATCTCCTGTAACCTCATCTCCACTCCCTTGCAGATCCCGGTGCTGGACTCAATCTTCCCTGTCCCCATCATCACCCCATAACTGCCTGTCTCAGTAGGCTCCATCCCCAGCTCCTCCGCCACCTAGGTGGATATGAAATTGTGGGTTGCCCCACTGTCAATC
>NW_021599431.1:0-269 GCF_001605985.2 Dendrobium catenatum
GCTGAACTTTTTAGACAAGTATCTGAATTGTTAAAAAGGGATTTGATTCAAGAAAGTTTGAGTTCTTGTGCTGTGACTGCTTTGCTAACTCCAAAAAAGGATAGAACATGGAGGATGTGTGTGGATAGTAAGACAATAAACAAAATCACCATTAAACATCGATTTCCAATTCCTAAACTGGATGACATGCTTGATATGCTGAGTGATGTATTTTGGTCTTTCAAATGCTTCAAGTACTTTTATGAGAACTATGAATCATATTTTGACAC
>NW_021599432.1:0-443 GCF_001605985.2 Dendrobium catenatum
GTAAAAGCGGACTTAGACCTAAAGACTGATTTTAGGGATGTGAATTTTTAAAATAAAGTTGATTTCTTTAAAGCTTTGAATCTTTTCCTTCAACCACAAATGACATTGACAACTTGTAAATGTTCTACTAGAGATCATAAACTTTTATATATGTCATTTTCTAGAAGGGAAAGAAAAAAAACATTTTGACGATTAATAGACTTGAAAATCCTTAGATTAAAATTTTGTTTTATCCTTCATTATAAATGATCTTTATAACTTACAAATAATCCACTAGGGAATATGTTTTTATATCAGATCATCATATGCGAGGAAAAAAAAAAGGGGAGTAGTTTAATCATCTTTGATAAGTAAAGACTTAACAAAGCATCTTGACCACCAAAGGAGAAATGTAAGATTTTGTTTGGAGATTGATTCTATGATTGAATTTGTTTCGATTAACT
>NW_021599433.1:0-228 GCF_001605985.2 Dendrobium catenatum
TCCCCTAACCCTACATTAATTAAAATCTGAAGTAATTCTCAGATTTTATAATTTCTCCCTCTCCCCTTTCCTTTTATTTCTTACCTTAATTAAGAAATCAATTAGGTAGGAATTAATCTCTTCCCCCCCTCTTGGCCCGTAACATGTTTCCTCAGATTCCTGAGTATTCCACTTGGCTGTCTTGAAATTCAAGCAAAGGAAACTCCACAGTTTTGCTGCTACAAACAT
>NW_021599434.1:0-203 GCF_001605985.2 Dendrobium catenatum
ACAATTTCCAAACCATGTATTTAAATTAAAGAAGGCACTATATGTATTAAAGCAAGCACCTAAAGCATGGTACAAAAGACTTAGCTCATTTCTTTTGGATAGAGGATTTAAAAAGGGTAGTGTAGATACTACACTCTTTTTACAAAAGGTTAAAAAAGAAATTCTCATTGTTCAAATATATGTGGACGACATCTTGTTTGGAT
>NW_021599435.1:0-281 GCF_001605985.2 Dendrobium catenatum
ATCAATAATCCAATGGATGAGATTAACCCCACGGTTACATAGTCAGCGCCAATGATTGGTTGCCCAATTAGAGTGTGACAGCGTGTAAAAGCGCTGCTGACTATGTAATTTTGGGTTTAAAATTTCCATAACACATCAGAAACTTTAAAAATTAACATCTCCTCACACACTTTGCTGATTTTAGAGTTCTTAGGCTCATAATTCACATAATGACTCTAATTTCTTATAACTGAGCCCTTAATCCATGAAAAAAATAAAACCCCATGATCAGGCCTTTAATT
>NW_021599436.1:0-557 GCF_001605985.2 Dendrobium catenatum
ATAGATGGTGCATGAATCAAATAACCTTCTCACCATGGCCCCAAAAGTATGGATAAATCTTGATAACATCATATGACAATTAAAAATCAAAATATTATAGAAAAAATTAATGTTACTAGATTTAAATGAGAGTCTGACTCTTAACATGATACAATGGGAAAAAAAGGGATTTACATACGTACCACTTTATTTCATGCTATTTACATATCTGATACCCAAAACTTTAATATTACATTCTTACCACTCATATAAAATTTTAATATCAAATATATCACTCATATATTTCATTCTTACAACCCATACCACCCTATAAACTTTAATATTTCATTCCATGCACCCATATTTGTTCTAGGGGTGGTAGACATGTAATATTAAAGTTTTATGTATTAGATATATGTAAATAGCATGCAATAAAGTGGTATGTATGTAAATCCAAAAATATATATATATATATCTTGTAGCCGACCCCACATAGTGGGATAAAAAAAAGATGCAAGTAGTGGCTAAATGAGGATTTAATGAAAAGGTTGCAAAACCAAAACCACTAAAAGAAATAG
>NW_021599437.1:0-218 GCF_001605985.2 Dendrobium catenatum
TCCATGATCGATAATCCATAAATCAAGTCGATACAATCGATAGCGATGAATCAATGCAAGCAATAGATCTGTCGATGAAATCCATACAATATCAATAAATCTATAAATCCACGTCAATATCGATAAATCAATCGGAAATCAATAAATCAATGCAATCAGGAAGTCCATACGATGCAAGATCATACAATGTCATACAATGGTCTTACTCGACAAGCACA
>NW_021599438.1:0-320 GCF_001605985.2 Dendrobium catenatum
GAATTTGAGCGATGTGATGATGTAACTATGGGCGCTGCGGTGTTGTGTTTTACAGTGCAGTGATGACAACATTACTACTGCGGCATTGAAGGTTCTGTTGTAACAATAAATGTGATTCAATTGATAAGATAACATGTAGGAACAATTGCATCAACCAATAATTGACTAGGAGCATTCATATAGAATGTTAAGGTTTGGGTTAAGTCATGCAGATTATGATGTACATCTCTTATTCTGCTAAGATGTATAAGAATATGAAGTATGATGAATAATCTCATTATTGAGGACCTCCGAAAGAGCACCGCTCGTGGGGTAAGAAC
>NW_021599439.1:0-314 GCF_001605985.2 Dendrobium catenatum
GTTTAGAGAGAAGAGAGGAGAAATTATGCATTTTTCTTAGGTAAGAGAGAAGTGTAGGGGTCACAATAGATTTGAACTTCTATTTTTTAACTTACTAATTTCTAGTAAATTATGCCTTAATGCTAACCTCTCTCGTAAAATAAATGAGCCCTTGAAGAAGAGCTTGTTGAACGGTGATAGCACAATATATGGTGGGAGAGAGAGAGAGAGAGAGAGAGAGAGAGAGAGAGAGAGAGAGAGAGAGGGTGTAAAGGAGTTTAAGGGGAAAATTATTACCTCCGGTGTCCGGATTCGCCCGGACACCAATCTAGACG
>NW_021599440.1:0-517 GCF_001605985.2 Dendrobium catenatum
ATGTTTGCTATCATCAAAATCATAAACCATAGATCCGCAACAATTTCCCCCTTTTTGATGATGGCAAACAATTCAAATTGAATTTTCAAAAAAGGCAATTTCTCCTAATCTCCCCCTCACTAGAATAACACTTTTAAAAAAAAAATAGAGGAGATGAAAATATTTTTGTTGTTTTTAATTTTTTTTTAAAACAAGATACAAACACGATAACAGTACAAATAATTCAACAATACGTTCTCCCCCTTTGACGTTATCAAAAAGAGAGGAGGCACAAATAAAAAAATAAAACAAAAGACAAAAAAAAACATTTTTTGATTTAGTAAAAAAACAAATATTCTTAAAATGAGAAAGTTACCTCTTGGTTTTAATCAAAAACTTAGTAGAATCGGATTTGACAACGCATAGTCCAGAAAAAAGGTTAGAAATTCATAATTTGATAATCCAAACTCGTTCTTTTAAAGAAGGCTCAAAAACTTTTTGATTCAATATCTAGATCAAGGAATAAATTAGAAAAAGA
>NW_021599441.1:0-640 GCF_001605985.2 Dendrobium catenatum
CAAGAGAAATAAAAGGGACAAAACCCCAAAAATCAAACAGACCGCAACAACATAAAGAAGAATGAAAATCCAAACGAAAAAATTATTTCCTTTTGGATTTTTGCCTTTTACATTTTCCAACATTTTTGAAAAAAAAATTCCTCAGCAATATGAATAACATTTAAGTTGAAGTTATCCTGGGAATCCACATCTTGCACATCAATTTCCTCCATAGCATCCCAATTAGCTGATGAATCACAATCAGCTAACCAATAACCTTTATTCATCTCATAGCGCTTCAAATTAAAAGTTAATTGAGCTAACAAAGTATCACTTGAAACAAGAGAGATGAGAATATCAATAAGAGGTAATTGAACATTCATAGCCATAGGATCAACACCATATGAAATAAAAACACTCTGATGAGCATGAGCATCCAAATCAATACCAACATCACCACTTTCAATAGGCACAAGCACACCCATAGGGTTAACAAGTCTATGAAATCCAGGTTCCATAGGAACAAAATCATCAGAAGCCTCAAGTTCATCACCACAAACACCAACATTAGAACTAGGTGAAGCAATAAGAGTAGCTACAAGGTTGAAAATGCAAGACTTAGGTCCAAAAACCTCAACAACACCCTCTCAAATTTCACAAG
>NW_021599442.1:0-202 GCF_001605985.2 Dendrobium catenatum
ACTCTACAAAATAAAACCTAGATTTAAAATCCTACTATATATATTGATTCAAATATACTTACTTATAATCTTCAAGCTCCAAGTCTTCTTTACAATTCCAAAAGGGAGTATTGTCTAAAGGTTAGATAAATCATCTTTTGGAGTCACATTTGTATGAGTATAAGCAAGTGTATTTAATTCATTTATAACTCAAGAGACTGTA
>NW_021599443.1:0-264 GCF_001605985.2 Dendrobium catenatum
ACCGTACACGCTTTTCTCTAGCGTGGCGGGAGGCCCAGTTTTCCGATGTTTTTTCCCCTAAACAGGGGAGACGCCGGGAGGCTGCCGAAATTTCTATTGAAATCGAAGACTTGGACAAATTTTGGAGAGCTTAAATTTGCAATCTTTTGGACAGCATGGAACTTATTTTGACACTCAAATGAACTTGCACTTGGACAAAATGCAAAATGATATAAAATTCAAATAACTAATTTGAACTTGAATTTAACTCAAATGATTTAAGCT
>NW_021599444.1:0-200 GCF_001605985.2 Dendrobium catenatum
TTTTATTTGAAATTGAGAAGTTATGTAGAAGTTTTCTATGGGATTATGATACTTCTCATAGAAGTATTCACTATGTTGCATGGGACAAAGTTTCTAAACCAAGATGTATGGGTGGTCTTGGTTTTCATTCGAGTTCTGAGTGGATTGGTCCTCTAAGATCAAGGTTGGCTTGGGATTATATCTGCAACCCGCAGAATTTG
>NW_021599445.1:0-331 GCF_001605985.2 Dendrobium catenatum
TTCAATATTTACTGTCTTATTTTTCTTCTTTTCATCATGAGTTCTTTCTTTTCATTGCTTGTTGATTAGGAGAGATTATTCTGTGCAGCGCCCAAACATATCTGAAGGCGAATCCGGACGCACCACGTCACCTGATGCACTGGACCTCCGGTGATGTGGCGCATTCGGATTCATCTCCGGATGCGTCCGGGCACCGCACAGAATAATCCTTCGTTGATTAGGCTAGTGATAAGATGCTCTTTTGAGATATTGATCTTATCCTTTGAATCTCTATTTTCAAGGGATTGGAGAGCTCAAAGATAATAAAAAGAGGAAGAAAGTTGAATAAGGA
>NW_021599446.1:0-317 GCF_001605985.2 Dendrobium catenatum
TCATTTAGTCTATAATCTATTGAATTTTAGTACATAATAGGCCATATGCAAATTCAGCCATGAATAATGGCATACTAGATTGCCAGTTCTTATAACAATACCATTGAACATGTTGTTGTTGTATCACAACTTCCATATATTTACAAACAAACATGCTGCAATCATCGTTGTTATCTTATGTTGGCACGTTTCTAAATCCTTTGATAGGCCATTTCGTTATATATTCATCAAAAGCGTTCTTTGTATCATTGTACAAATGAGAAATCTGGAAAATTTAAAATAAATTAACATATAATAATGTTACTCCTAAGTTACAA
>NW_021599447.1:0-282 GCF_001605985.2 Dendrobium catenatum
AAAGAACTAGAATAATGGAATTTAAGAACCATTCTATATATTATTTTTTACTCAATTGGGAAATCTGGAATACTAATCAACCTTTCGGTTGTTGTTTTATCTTTGGTATCCCCTCTACCCCTATGGGTTCAAAATGATAAGTAGAGGGTCTTATTTTTATTACGACATTTCCTCTTTTCCTAATATTTTTATTATGCTTAAATTTCTTGCTAATAAGACCACCTTTTACTTTGTTTTAAAGGGAGTGTCTAGTTGTTTCTTTTTTATTTGTAATAGTTTCTT
>NW_021599448.1:0-229 GCF_001605985.2 Dendrobium catenatum
GTTGCATCATATTCCTCTTCTTCATCTTCATCACATAGAAAATCAGTAGTCTGAGTTGGTTGTAAATGCACATTTTGTACAGATTCCAAAATTTGTGGCTCTACATCTTCTCTATGTAAGAGACCAATCTCACCAAAATCATCTTGAAAGTTTATATCATTTTGCTCATCTTCTTGATATGTTATATTTTCTGTTAGCTGATCAGTGTTAAGTTGATTTTCATTCAAGT
>NW_021599449.1:0-298 GCF_001605985.2 Dendrobium catenatum
GAGTGTCAATATATTGACAAGAGGTATAAAATGAGCCCACCAAAAGCAAGCTTTTTCTCTTTCAAAATTTTTAAATTTTAAAAGAATTCATATGTCACTTGATATTTTAAAAAGACTTGATTTTAAAATTTTTTATTGTGACTAATTACTTTGATATATTATTTTATAAAGTATTTTTTTGGAACCAAGTTTTGAAAGGATATATTTTTCTTATCCAATTATTTTTATTTATTTATACCTTTGTTTTAAAAATATGGTTTGCCCTGGGAGAAGTCCGAGCTAGGGCTAATAGGATCGA
>NW_021599450.1:0-274 GCF_001605985.2 Dendrobium catenatum
TTTCATTACTCTCCTAAAAAATACTACTCCATTAACTCCGTGTGAACCGTTGCATTAAGGTCACCTCCCAATTAAAAAGAAAAAAAAAAAAGGCCACCTCCTTTAAAAGCCCCCAACGAGCTCGACCGTTGGCATTAAGGTCTGAGACAACAATATAACTTGATTGATCGACACAATTAGATTAAACGCGACGGTCAAGACCACCTTAAAAACTGATTGATTGGCACAATAAAATTTCACACAAAACTAACACAAATATATACATTTAAAATTG
>NW_021599451.1:0-1026 GCF_001605985.2 Dendrobium catenatum
ACTTGTAGACTGTCCACGCTCCTAGTTGTAGAAGAAACCGCATTTCGAAACGCGATGGATCGACCGGAAGAAGCCTTGGAACGTTGTAGCCTTCGGTTCATCGGAAAGCTCACCGCTGGCGACTCCAAACGCTCGATTTTTGCTTGGGGAAGGTGGAGGGGACCTAAGGGAGCTCTCACCCGAAATATCTCGGATCAAGAGCGGTTAGGTCAGAAGCAAGAGCAAAAGTCCCGAAAAAGGCCTAAATTTTCTCTATTTAAATCTCCTAATCCCATCATTGACGTCTTGGATCCGATCCACCACCAAACATAAGGCTAGATCAGGTGATTTGGGCGGGATTTTGAGTTTCAAAACGAAGGGGATTCAATTGGCATTTATTGGAGCAATGAATGGGCTCTAATTGGGCTTTAATAGGTTATTTTAACCTAATAAAGGCTTGATTTGACCAAGTCCACATTTTGACTTGGTCGAACCAGTCAATTAGGCCAAGGAGCATGAGGGATTAAGCCACGAAAGGGTTTGGAATTAATTTGGATTGGAATTGGGCTCTCAATGGGTCATATTTAACCCATTATGACTTGGGTTGACCAAGTCAAGGATTGACTTGGTCAACCTACGTCAATTAGGCCCATGGGGATGAGGGGTTTGAGCCATGAAGCCTTGAAAAGGATTTAAAATTGATTTTAGGCTCAAAGGGTCCAAATTGGTCAATTCTGGTTGACTTGGTCAACTGGGTTGACCCAGGATCCAAGTCAAGGCTCAACAGACTCGACTCGACTCACTGAACCCATTGGAGAGGGTCTTGGGGTCTGGCTTGGTCAATTTGACCAAGTTAACTCTCCAGGCCCGGGTCTAGGCAAAATCGAGGTCAACAGACGAATCAAAAATCAAGCCTGATTTGAGTTGAATGATAGGTTCAAGTCGATGCTACGTCAGTGGGCGTCTACCTAAGGGAAATCCTATTGGATGACGTCTATGCTAGGTTACGACAACCTAGGAGCTAGATATTGATTCTGGGGAAATCAA
>NW_021599452.1:0-1447 GCF_001605985.2 Dendrobium catenatum
GAGGAATGCACGAGAGCCACAAATATGAAATGCACAAGCATAATTATGATGCTTGCTTCTCCACAACAAATTTGTGCATGCAAACTATTCTTGGTTGTATATGTGCACACATGGATCTGGCACCTTTGTAATTAAAGTTCATGGCTCGTGCAAGTCTTTGACCTTATAGTGTGCTTTACATTGAACCTTTGGCATCAGATGTCTTTTTGATAAACTAGTTCAATCTATCAAGTCCAACCTACTGCATGCATTCTTATCAATGTTTAAAATTGTGTATTCGGGTATTGAGGCGTTTTTCATTCATGAGGCGAGGTGTAAGCTTCAAGGCATTTTGAGGCGTAAGCCTCAAAATCAAAAGATTGCTTAAACGTAAAATGATAAATTTGTTATATGCTTATGAGTGAATAATATAAAATATAAAAAAACATAAGATATGAAGTGAAATCAAAATATCTCAATAATAAGACAACATGAAATATAGTTCAACTCAAAATTCTATCTTTCCGAAATCCCAGTATTCTTTTTATTAACATATAATTCTGATTTCCAAAAATAAATAGCAATGACATATCACATAAGAACTCATAATTCATCAGCACTGTCATCACTAAGCGGTTCTTCATTTGAATCATCATTATGGTGAACTGCTATCTCCCCTTCCTCCTTTCATATAGAGTCCAATGTCAGGCATTTACTTCAAGATTTATGTAAGTTTTAATATATATAACGTGAGTTGAGGCGCAAACCTCATAAAAAAACTCAGGCTTAAGCATCGAAGCGTTTTTTATTGGAATTGTGCAAAGGCGGGCCTCAAGGCGAGCCTCATATTGCGCAATTTTAAACCATGATTCTTATGATGCTGTTTTTTAGATGTATAAATAATATATTATTCATTAAAAGATGTACTTAAGATCTATGCGTTTTGCCAACTAATAAATAATTGGCCAAGCTACCTCATTACTTTTAAGTATTCTTCTTTATATTAATATTGTTTTTGTCAAAGTCAAACGTGGATTTTATTTTTCCATTAAAGTATATATATGTAAAAAATTCCAAAATGATCCCCTAAATATTTATAATTGACAAATTTAATATTGGAGTATCACATAGTTTCATTTTAGTTCCTCGATCATAGAAAATTGATCCAAAATGATCCCACATGTTGTAATTGTGATATAAAATTGACCCCAATTTAGATTCTCAACTATACAAAATTGATCACAATTTAATCCCAAAAGAACTATTATGGATAAATTTTGTATAATTGAGATTGGGATTAAATTGGCTATATATGACTAGATAATGTGCAGATAAAGAGATGCTATAGTCTAGTCAATTGATAATTATCAAATTTTCACTTCAAAATAAAATAAAGAGCATTGAACTTACTAGAGATATTGGAAATAACTCAAGCCTTCATCCGTTAATGATATATATATATATATAT
>NW_021599453.1:0-369 GCF_001605985.2 Dendrobium catenatum
GAACAATCCAGACCTTAGAAGATTTGCTCAGATTATGTGTTCTGGATTTTGGTGGTAAGTGGGAGGCATATGTGCCTTTGATTGAATTTGCCTATAACAATAGCTTCCAAGCAAGTATTGGTATGGCTCCATACGAGGCTTTATATGGGAGAAGGTGTATGACACCTTTAAATTGGGCTGAGACAGGAGAAAGAAAGGTAATTGGTGCTGATCTGGTTGATGATGCTATAGAAAAGATTAGATTGATCAGAGATAGATTGAGGGCAGTACAGGACAGACAGAAGAAATATTATGATGCCTAGCACCGATCAGTTGAGTTTGATATTGGAGAATTTGTATTTCTCAAAATCAGTCCAATGAAGGGAGTGA